>NC_079321.1:39283023-39385523 GCF_029931775.1 Euleptes europaea
CTAACAACAAGGACACTAATTTTATTGTATCTCATGCAAAGTGAAAATATGTTTACTTTTCAGAATTTCAGGTTAAAAAAAATCCCTATTAATTCTCTTTTGCGTTGTTGTTTCAAAGTTATTGAGAAATGGCAATAAAGCGTTAACTTTTTAAAAGATAAAGTTTATTCTGAGAGGAATAAAAGATGAAAAGTGGCAATTAATTAAAATGGAAATCACATTTTCAATAATAACATGACGTCTACTTGTTCTGTCTCTATTCTCTACATTGCTGTAGGCTGCATAAATTTGTTCACAGCTGATTCCTCCATTTTGATGTCTCAGAATAAAGTTGTGACTTCAGGGATATATATGTAATTAAATACTAGTTTGCCCCTCTGCTCTCCGACGTAACAGACTCAAGAGAGGCTGCCTGACTACTTGTTAAAGAAAGTCAAAGCTATGTGCTCCAATGCTCCATGCCGTAGTTGCTATAAACATCGAGCCACGCATATTGGATCCTCAATTTTTAGCCAGAATAGGAGAAACTTGGCAGCTTGAATCAAGATTTCACAGTGTTAGCAGTCTTGATGAATAGCAGATGCTCTACGGCTATTCACTGCTGTCCTCTGCAGGAAAACCACATTCCAGAAGGTGGGCTTTTTCCTAAGCGTCTATTTCTAGAGCAACAGACTTCCATTTGGGAGATCTGCCTGACTGGCTATCATAAGTGTGCAGTTGTCTGGTTATAAAGCAGTTTGTGATGCAGATTGTAAGCCAGCTATACACCTTTTAGTTCTCGGCAGGCTAACAAGGCTCCTGGATGATTCCTATATTAAATTGCTTATGATGTAGATGCTGCCCCTCAAGGCTGCAGCAGGAGTTCAGCTGGCAGAATCATGCTTATGCTTTGGCTGGTCTTTGACATCATTGATACAAGTAACTTACAATCGGTGTGAGTCAATTGACTTACATAATATAGACATATGTAATATGTCAATATATAATTGATATATCAACTTGTTATTTATGGGACCATTGCTGGATGGGATGGCTTGGCTCATCTGTGCAACAGGACATCCAAAATGTGGTGATTTGTTGTTAACTCTAATAGCCTTTATAGTCTTATGGTTGTTATAAAGCTGATGGAAGTGGGTTATCAATATTTTAAAGTGGGAATAAATAAGAGGCTTCTTGCCTTGTCTTTGGGTTTATTCCTGGAACCTTCCAGATTCTGCCTAGCATTTCTTTAGCTCAAGATGTTTTTCAGGCCACTGAGACACAGTGTGAAAACATTCTGGTACTACCCCCTTTAACCCCTTCATTGTCGCCACTTCCGCCCCATTCCTCTTTTAGTACAGAGGGAATACGTTTCTCCACGGTCTGGGTGGGAAAGGGTTAACACAGTTTCTTGGGCGGTCCTAGCAGCTCCATAGCTAATGACTCTTCTGCAAGGGGTCCTTTTCTTGGTAAAACAAACTCACATCCGCCTTGAATAGAGGCTATTCCTGTACTTGGGAGGGGGCGGATCGGCAGTCTTAGATCCTTCTGAGCTAGAGATCTGCCAGGACCCACGAGGGGCCAGACCAAATGATTTCGCGGGCCTTATACGGCCCCCGGGCCTGACGTTCCCCACCCCGATTTATACCCTGCAATTTGCCTCCATGGGGACCAAAGCAGGTTATACTATTCTCCTCCATTTTATCCTCTCAACAACCCTGTGAGGTAGGTCAGGCTGAGTGTCTATGACTGGCCCAAGATCACCCAGCAAGCTTCCATGGTTGGGGATTCAAACCTGGGTGTCAAAGATCCTAGTCAGAAACTCTAACCACTGCAACATCCAATCATATTCCATTATTTTGTGAATATTTACATTCTATTCAGATTTAGCAGATGTTCCATCAGTATTCTGTAGTATTACATGATCCTCAATGCATATAGAAGCTTCAGTCACCAGTGGTGGTGTTATGGGTGGAGTGTGAGATTTGTGCAGTCCATGGGCATGCAATTGTAGAATCAATCGAGCCATGGCCTTAGAAAAGTCTCCTTGTGTCTGACAAGCACAGATATAAAGGGAAGAAAATGTTTTTTTGGATACAAGTGTGCCTAATTCCACTATAAAAGCCCTACAATGGCTTATCCAAGATTGCTTTCCCATTTGGAGTCTCAGACATGATAAATAAAGTCCAAGTATGGAGTTTCTAGGAAGCAACCCTTTAGACATCTACCAAAGTTCAGAGGTGGTTTGCCACTGACTGCCTCTGCATCACGACCCTGTTATTCTGTGGAGTCCTCTCATCCAAATAATAGCCAGGGTCTGGGCTGAGAGCATGTGACTAGCCCAAGGCCACCTAGCAAGCTTCCATGGCTCGAGTGGCGATTCAAACCTGGGTTTCCCAGATCCTAGTCCGAGACCTTAACCACTGCACCACTCTGGCTTTCAGTCCAGCAGAAGAACTGAATTCTGCAATCATCCCTGCCTAAGAGTTTGTTTATTCATTTATACCATGCCCTTCTCCCCAGTGGGGACCCAAAGCAGCTTACATCATTCTCCTCTTCTCCATTGTATCCTCACAGCAATCCAGCAAGGTAGGACGGGCTGAGAGTGCGTGACTGGCCCAAGGTCACCCAACGAGTTTCCAAGGCACAAGTGGGAATATGAGCCTGGGTCTCTTAGATACTAGACTGACACTCTTAACTGATTTGTATGGTGCTAGGTGTCTGCTATTTTATGCTTTCTTTCTTCATAGCACTACATGAAGCAGGAGGAGTCCCCTTTGAAATTCTTGAGCCTGTGCTGGCACTCTGTACATCAGAACAGTTGTTTCGAATAGAGGGCTGCAATCCAGTGAGCTGCTGTTCTTCCTTTTTTAAATATAAATGGTGCTATTTATTCCTTGGGGGAGGGGAATCTCAGACCCGTTCACAAAACGGGTTGAGTAGTTGGCTGGATAGGCGTTTTCTCTCGGTCTATTGTGTGACAGATAACAGAGAGTCTTCTAGGTTAGTGCGTGTCCTTTGACAGAAAAGAGGAGATTTTTAGCATGTTACCACAACAGATTGAAATTGAGACTACGAGGATGAAATTTCATAGGCTGCTGTAATGACAATGAAAGCCACTGCTGTTGCCATTCTGTTGCTGTTTGGACTCTCTGCATTGGTTGCAGTGTGTCCTGGGTTGTTTCCATATGGATGGTTTGTTCCATTCTGCAAGGTTGGCCCAAGGTGAATTACTTTGCCATTTTCCAGGGATTTTTCCAGTTGAGTCTATCAAAGTAAACAGGTGTTGTAAAACAGGAGCTCACCACTCACAGTATGTTTTTAAAGGTTCTGCAGGCATCCAATCGGGGCCCGGATTCTTACCGGACTTTAGTTCTTTTATTAAGGAAAAATTTTCCCCTCTAGTTCTACTGGTGACCATTTGGACAAATTATCCAGAGGTAAAGTAAAAGATGGAGGTGTAGAGGGAACGTTTTCATTTAATCTATCAGTAGTTTACTACTTAACAGCCGCTTTGAAGATATGGCCAAAAATTATAATCAAGTTACACCTAAATGCTAATTTGCATACACTCTTTTTGCACTGGAACTGGAATTACTTTGCTGCTCCACCCTTATTTGGAGGGAAGCTGCTGCTCTCTAGGATTGCCAGGCCTCCTGCAGTGGCAGGGGACTTCCTGAAGTGGCAGGGGACTTCCTGCTGCCGCTCCAAAGAGCAGTGGAAGAAAAACAAACAAAAATCACTGTCAGGCTGACAGTGTGATGTCACTTCCAGGGAAAACCTGGAAGGGACGTCAGTCCTCTTTTGCATTTGCTGGAAACTCTATGATAAAAAACATAGAATATCTCCAGCACCAATGCCCTAGGTGATCTCTAATGGACAGGCTGACCCTGCCATCCTGGCTTCCTCATAGCAGTTCTCTTTTGGGGAGTATCCACATGATGTAATCCCCTAACTGGACATTTTCCTGGTTTTTGTCAGCTTTGCTGTCTTCTTCCCCAAACCTGGTTTGATACGATAATTTTGTGAATGTATCCCATCATATTAATGAATGTACAGGAAGCTCTAACTAGGCAGATTCCTAACAATTTTAAAAGGTTTTGTTCTAGTGCTTTTCTTTAAACTCTTTAAAATGGCACTTTATACATGGGTAGTTTGTGTTGCAGTCACCAGTGGACTAGTTCAGGGCTTCATTGGAATTATGCATGATTTTTCCGACCATTAGAAGTCACTTTGCTCTCCCTCCGCATTTCCCCCACATTTTCAGGATGCTGTTTTACTGTGAGGTTAAAGTCTGTGTCAAGCCCAATTCGATAGCTAATCCTGTGCATAGGCTTGCCTCAGATTTATCTCCCCACGTCCATTCTTGCTTCTCTCTCCCACTTGTCTTTCCTCCTCATCCAAACCCTCCCCTCAGAAGCCATCTTTTTTTGTGAGTGCAGGACACGATGCTGAAATAGTCACAAACAATCTATGAGGATGCTTATTTGGTCAGTTTCACAGCAAGTGTTAGTCAGTTTCTGACCTCGCTGGGTCAAACAGGTTTTTTTGTTTGTGAGTGCAAGACCCCTGTATCAAGATAGCCAGAAATAAATTGGTTTTTTGGGGGGTGTTGTCTGGACCCTTCTTTGCTTTGGCTGTAAAATGGCCTCTTGGTTTAGATCAAATGAAAGAATCCCGCTGCGGGGCTGGCAGGGGATTGGTGACGTATTTTTTAAAAATACACTACAACAAATTACAGAGGAACTCCCACAAGATTCAGATGCTCTGCATGTTTGCTGGGGATGCCTAATTGATCACGAGATACTCCTGGAATTTCTCCGGGGGGTGGGTGGGGAAGACCTGTGCATTGTGTTTGGAGAATTCGATTGCATATACTATGCAGTTAGAGAGCAGCAGATCCAACAGAAGCAGACCATGCATAAAAGGTCTGAGTTAAATGTGACTTTTCTTATCTCTCAAGTCCTATTCTTAGAATACTTATGTATAAAAGAACATGTGTGAAGCAAAGCTCTTGTAATGTTTGCACTACTTTGACAGGAGTGTGTTTATTTCTGATCTCTTTAAAACGATCAAGATGGGATGCGAGGGAGTGAGACTGCAGTATATTTGTTCGAAGAGAATGTTGGGCAGGTTCAGCTGGTTGTACAGGGCGAGAGCTGCGCACTAAAATGTTTTTGCTTCCACCCAACTATGAAAGGGACAGAAGCCTTTTATTTCTTTGTATCTGGTAATCCTAAATTGAAGTGTCTTATATACGGCTTTGTCCAAAATAGACATTTATAGAACAGTCTGACCATTTATGGAAGAAGCACTGTCAAAGGGACTTTAGAAACGAACAACCCTTGGAGTATGAATCATGGCACGAAATGTACCTGAGAGTCAAAGAGAAGAGAAACTGAAGTCTCTCACCAGAAGCATTCTTTCAGCTCAGTCTGAAAAACCTAAAGGTAAGACAACCATCAGCCTGAATGACCATTCACTTGATATATTATAAGCTGTGAAGATGTTGTTTTGTTTATCTTAAGCTTCTCACCTGGTCTGAAAATAAGGTACTATTGCTGGTGGTTTTGTCTTTCCTTAAAAAGGTTAGGTGCTTCCTTCAGATGTTTCAAACTTTCTATTTCGAACAGAATTGAACAAAAACCAGAAAGAAAATAATTTTTAATAAAAAGAGCTCTTTTTGTTTGCATTTTTTATTAGGCTGACAAGTTAAAATGGCCTCTGTGCATGGCATGGCAAAGCCACCCAGAAATGTTTGACATCAGCAAGAAATCCATGAAACAGTAGGCTCTGTTCAGTTTGAGTACGTACTTCAATGACTTCTGAGGGGAACTGAATGTAATGGTGGAAGGCCACTGTAGTATAGTGGGGTGGATCCAACCATCCTCCAATGAGTCTTCCTCCATCCTAAGGCGCTTCCCTTCAACTTGTGGCTGCTCCATTGGAGGAAGAACCACTTAGGCTGGGGGAAGTCTTCACACTTTGCTTAGTGGAGTAGTGGGATAGGGTTAGGATTCACTGCAGAGGTCAGAGTATTGGAGTGGAGAAAACCAGCTTCAAATTCTACTCAGCCATAATCTTCATATTCGGCCCATCCCTCTCTTAGACTAACCTATCTCACAGTGCTGATGTGAGGGTAGAGATGGAGAAGGAGAGAACCATGAGCTTCTTTCAGAAGGGCAGGAGAAAATGTAATCAGTAGATGACTCAATGACAGACAGATGTTCAGGAGGACAGGAGCAGTTATCCAGTAGAAAAGTGGCAAGTGGGACAAGGGTGAGGGAGCTGAATTCTTTTTTTGCCACTGAATCTCATTTCCAGTCTTGGAGCTCGGCTAGGAGAAAAAGAGCTAAGAGGAAGGGTGAAGAGGGGTGGTAGTGGAAGAGTTCAGTACTCACATTCTCCTTGTTGCGTCGCGTCTATTTTTAAGTGCTTCCCACCTCATGAATTACATCAGTTTGGATTGTGATCTTCATTGTGAAAATACAGTTCTGCTACTGTCTGGCCCAGTTATACCCCGAAATGAACAGAAAATGGCATTTGTAACCTTCCAGAGGTAGAATACCAATGCTTTTTCCAGTTACTGTATACTTTCCCCAAATTAATTTTTTCCATTTTCTATTGGCCTTGTAATTTTTTGGGCTAGTCCCATCTAATAGTAAATCACTAGACTGTATTTGCTCTGTTGTTACCACAGAAATTGCTCCAATGATGAGAAAATCTCTGAGCCTTCAAAAACAGAGTTGGACGACAATAAATGAACCCTTTGGACTTGCAACTAAGATCTTTATACCACAATAAAGTGAATATTACTATATACTGGTTCTGTGGAGATATGAGTGGTGCTTGTACATATTGTTACAATACTTAAAACTTTATTGAGAATATCAGTTTCTGTTATGTTTAAAATAATGAGAATGCTTTGTGTTTTGTTCAGTATTGATTCTTAAAACTGTCTTTTTGGGGGGCTACTTTTGAATTGTGAGATATGTACAGCTTGAGCTTTGCTGAATTTACTTCACGTGGCGCTCTGTGCCTTCACTGAATGTAATGCAAAAATAAACTGAAACTTGTGTGACAAGTATGAATCTTTGAACTTCATGGAGCATAACTACAGATCATATGCTGACAATTCCTCATAGTGTTAACAGCATATTATGGGACCTTTAGAAATATTAAATGGGTATGTGGGGATACCTCGTTTTCCCTCTGAGAAGTATTAGTTCTTATTAAAAAAATCTTGGTTCCCTCAAAATTCCTTTGGTGGTTCATCTGAACAGAAGCCTTGATAATGTCTCAAAACTTGGCTTTGGGCTAAGCTGAAGTTGCTTATACAGATGATTTCCCCCCAAAAAAACTATATGCAGGTGTTATTGAAGCACCTTACATCCTTGCTTACTTCATCTGGTGTCTTTGTAATCAGTCATTTTTCCTTGCCTGTATTTGTCTTGCATCGGAATAGACAAATGTTGCTAGATTTGCCACCATGCTCGTGGAATTCATGTATTCAGCATGCCTCAAATGAGCTGTTAGTGTAGCAGAGTTGAGCAGACTTCATTATTCAGCTGTTCTGTGTGATCTTGGAGTCACTTCTGCTTTGTTAGGTGGAACAGGTGTGAGCCTGTGACACTTCCCGACATCAGCCTCCTCCACAGCAGAAGCTAAAAATTCATATGGTCTTATCTGTCCCACAGATTTATACTGGGGAAGGTAATGGAACTGTAGTTTCTCTTGATACTTAAGCTGCTAAAGAACAGATTTGTAGATAAGGCCTCAGAAATGAATCAGCACCTTTAAAAACTTATCTGGGTGTTAAGATCTAATCTATTTTATGAGGTTGTTCATCCTGTTAAGTACTGTGCCACCCTACATTCCCAAACACTGGCACCAGAATAATGTAACTGGCTTGGGATGGGAGTCAGTAAGTATTTCTGTAAAATTATATGCTGTCACAGCTGGGAAAAGGAGCAATAAATAGGGAAAGGGACCAAGTAAGTATTCAGATATCTCCCCCCGCCCCAAACTTCCAAGGCTGTATCTGTATAGTCAAACACTCACAGTATATCTTGCAGATCTTTGAGCATACAGATCTTGCAGACTGGAGCTTAATGTTTTGTTGCAATTTTGAATGGAGTTTTTTTTTTTAATTAATAAATCCTATATTGTTTTTTGGGTGGCAAGAATTATTACCATAGCTACCCCCCTACTGTCTACATTCTTGTCTTCAGAACTTTCTGATTGTAGCCCCTTAACCATCCCTTAAGAATTTAGGGAGAAAATTGTGTGAGTTAAGCATATAGCATTGTGTAGTAGTTAATATGTGAGACTAAGAATTGGGAGACACAGGTTCAAATCACCATTGCGCCATGAAGTTCACCGAGCGAGTGATCTTGGGCCAGTCATTCTCTCTCATCATAGCACGCTTCACAGGGTTGTTGTAAGGATAAAATGGAGGGAGGCAGAACCATGTATGCCACTCTGAGTTCCTTGGAGGAAAGTTGGGGAAAAATATACTACGTAAATAAATACACCCCTCTTTCCTGAAGATCTCCACAGTTACTACTTTTACCCACTAGGTGGCACCATGTCCAAAGATCCACATATTATGAAATGTGATTTACTGCTAATACCTTCTTCATGGCTATCTTTCCTAAACCTGTTAATTCACACCATGCTGCTTTTGAAAGACTCATATACGTAAGAACAAGGAGAAGTTACACAACTGTAAATTGTCTAAAGCTTCCACTGAAGTCAATCAATCTTATATTATTGGTTCTTGTAGGTTATCCGGGCTGTGTAACCGTGGTCTTGGAATTCCAAGACCACGGTTACACAGCCCGGATAACCTACAAGAACCAATGAACTCTGACCGTGAAAGCCTTCGACAAAATCTTATATTAGATTTATCAGATAAAACACTGTCCAGAGGCCTTTTCAATTTCTCTATCGTGAAAAGCTACAATTCCTCCCCTAACACCAGCATTTAAGAGGGTCTCCTTTTGGAAGTCTCAGAGCAATATGCCATGAGCTGTGCTTGGGTAAAGTCCTGGGAAATAAAGTTGGCATGGCATATGGCACAGCATAGATTGTAAGGGCAAGTAATGCTCATAGAAAAATAGGCAATTACACCTAACACCAGATTTGGAAAAATTGCAAGGGCATATTATGCCAGTGTATTCAGATGTGTAAATCTGTATGCATGTGTAGGAGATAAGCCATATGACGGTTTGTATGAAGTATATACAACATCCAGTAAAAGCAAACAAGGTTTAGCTGTAAATTTTGTTCATTATTTCAGTATTTTTTCATAAGGAACACAGCGATAACTATATACAAAATAGCACTGGTTACCACCTGGAGGCTGGCAACTCAACTCCCATCGCAGCACTGACAAGGCCCAAACTGGCTTAAAAAAAAACAACCTTCCCAGCACCTGCACATACTAAGGGATAGACCATGGCTGCTTCTACAGGTACAGAAGAATCTGATACTCCTTTGCATGCTGTTCCTCTAACTGCAACTCAGGAAGCGGCAGTAAACAATAAAAACAAGATTACAAACACACATAAATCTATAAAACCAATTAGAACACATACACATAAACACATAAATGGGAGGAAGGGTCAATGAGAATCAGGGAGAATTACACTGAATGTATTAATATTTAAGAAGACATTTGTATCTCTTACATTCCTCTCATGTAGGGCTTGAGGTGATTTACAAATCACCTTCAGTATGAAACGAATAAAAGACTTTCAGATTAACGAGATTAAAGCAACTATCTTTTACCAAAAAACGCTCGTAGTTTATCTATTGCCCACAATAAAGAAGTTGCTAAAAATCACTACCCGACAAGATCTCCAGAAGGCCACCAGAGTATTTCTAACCTCCCTTGGAACGCCATTCCAGATGGCAGGGGCCTTAGGGTTGCCAGGTCCCTCTTTGCCACCAGCAGGGGTGGAGCCTGAGGAGGGCGGGGTTTGGGGAGGGGAGGGTCTTCAATGCCATATAGTTCAGTTGGCAAAGTGGCCATTTTCTCCAGGGGAACTGATCTCTATCTGCTGATCAGTTGTAATAGCAGGAGATCTCCATAGCTGGAGGTGGGCAACCCTACCTGGCCTACATGATAGCACCATTAATGAGAGCTGCTAGAAGGAGTGCAGTTGCCACATCTTAGGGAGAGAATTTCATTGGTAATAATAACCTCCTCATCATGATGACGAGAGAACGATACGGTGCCTTATCTAATGGCTGACAGGTAAGCTATGCCTATAAAAGTAGTGCACAGGTTTATGTGTCAGTAGTAGTAGGCTTTCTTTGAAATGTGGTGTTGGAGGAGAGTGTTACGGATTCCATGGACTGCCAAAAAAACAAATCAGTGGGTTATAGATCAAATCAAGCCTGAACCAACCCTAGAAGGCTGTCGTATTTTGGTCACGTCATGAGATGACAAGAGTCTCTGGAAAAGACAGTCATTATAGGAAAAGTTGAGGGCAGCAGGAAAAGAGGAAGACCCAACAAGAGATGGATTGACTCAATAAAGAAAGCCACAGCCTTCAAATTGCAAGATCTGAGCAAGGCTGTCAAAGATAGGACATTTTGGAGGACTTTCATTCATAGGGTTGCCATGAGTCGGAAGCGACTTGAAGGCACTTGACACACACACACAGTGGTAGGCTGGAATGCTGACATAAGGAAGTGGCCCCTGCTGAAATTTCCTCTTCTGTAAAACATTTTGGGTGTTATTTGTGCTGATACTGATATAGCACCAAAGGATCTAAGGTAACCTGTCCAGATTACGTGATGCACAAGTAATTTTCTAGGTCTTTAAGGAAGCAAGCCTAAAACTGGTCTGCTCAGAGGAAAGTCCCATTTTATTCAACGAGGCTTGTTAGGGTTGCAGCTTGAGGCACACAACCACCTATATAATCTAGCCATGCTATTGTGTATATGGGACTTTCTTGTGCAGAGCAAATTTCTTCTGCTTGGGGCTTTCTGCTTCTGATCTAAACCAGCCCTGTTGTGAAGGAGGACTGGAGAATGATTCAGTGCAGTGATTATGTTCAAACATTTACAGTGACCTAGGTCAAAAGAAGATTCATCCTAGTCAGCAAAACAATTGGTTCACAAAAGCATGCATGGAATTCCTCTTAAAGCTGTAGTAACACGACAAAAAAAAAAAAAAAAGGATCATAGGAATAATACTCTTACAAAGTCTGGTAGGATGGCTCACTGAAAACTGTGCTTATCAGAAGAATCACCCAATTAATGTTAGATGTTTTAGGTAAATATTTAAATTGTCAATTTTGTTATTTACTTTAAAAGTCACTGAGAGCTAATTGCAAGTGCACTGAAGGTCTGGTATTTCATGCCCTACAGCGCAATCCTAAGAACGATTTCCTCAGAGCAGGGCCAATGGTGGCAGTGGGCCGGGAGGGGGGCTGTTTGGCCTGGGCCTTAAACTCAAAGATAGGCTCAGATTTAGACATTTGTTAAGTTTTAGGCATTTCATAACTATTACAACTTCTTTTTATGAGTGTCATGTGTTGTCATTTTACTTTTTACAAAATGACAACTATGGGACTCAAATAGGGTTGCCAACTTCCAGGTAGAAGCAGGAGATCTCCTGCTAATTCAACTGATCTCCAGCAGATAGAGATCAGATCACCTGGAGAAAAATGGCCGCTTTGGCAATTGAAGCCTATGGCATTGAAGTCCTTCCTCTCCCCAAACCCCGCCCTCCTCAGGCTCCGCCCCCAAAATCTCCCACCGGTGATGAAGAGGGACCTGGCAATCTTAGATTCAAAAGCTGGAAGTGGCCAGGACCACTGACAGGGCCTGCCTGTGAGTAAGCCCCATTGAATAGTCCGGAGTAGATCTGAATTGCTCGCTTAAATCTTCTCGTGCAGCGGTTCCCAAACTGTGCTCCATGGAGAATAGGGTTGCCAGGTTCCTTCTCTCCTCCGGTGGGAGGCTTTTTCTGTAAGCGTGTAAGCAGCACTTAAACTAAGAGGTATAAGGCCCTCGCGAGGCCGAATGTCCGGTTCTAAACCAGAAGTGACGAGCGTGCGTCGGCGCACACGCATGCACGTTTGCCCCGCCGACCCTCAGGTGGTCAGTGGGCAGAGGGGTAAATGGTTGGGGGGTTGCCCGCCACCAGCGGGCACCTGGCAACCCTAATGGAGAACTTGGTGCTCTGTGAAACATCTCCTAGTACTTCGCAAAGAGATTGGAAAGGAAAATACTACTGTCGGTAGGTTTAGTATATAGGTCCTAGGTGAAAATTAGTGCTGTGTGTCGAATTTCTCTCCTGAAAAGTGCTCCATGACTCAAAAAATTTGGGAACCGCTGCTCTCGACAATGACTTTCATAGCAACTTTTTTGAAGCTACCGAATAGTTTATTCAGTGGCTTACTGACTGGCACCACCGCCTTCATTTAGGCCTCCCCTCAAGTCGACACAAAAACCTGAACTGTAGCTCTTCTCATCTAAGATGAACTATATAAGAGCTGCCCAGCAGTGTACACTCCCTATTAAGAAAACCCCACCACCAAAAATAACCGAGTGATGCTCTAAGGCAAGGATACCCATGTGGTGCCTGACAACACCTTTTCTGGCGCCCACCGAGTGTTCTTAGGAAGTGGGTGGGGCCAGGTAGGGCTTTTGCCCTCCTCAGACTCCACCCCAAAAATCTTAGATATTTCCTAACCCAGAGCTGGCAACCCTATTATGTATAGAGTCTTGACTGCCTTGTGCTCAGGCCAGGGTGTGTGTGTGGGACCTAGACTTTCCCCCAGGGCCCCATAATTACTAAGGCTACTGTTGGGAGGGGGCTGCAATGGGCATGTCCTGTTGCTGAACTCCTTCCACTGAAACCATTGCCGCCAACCCTCTGCTGAGATACTCCCGTCCCTGGCCGTTCTATTCCCTGAGTGGTTGCAAGATGCAGCTGAGGGCAGTTAAAACTGTGTCTTGTCCCGAATAAAACCTACCATGACTAGTTGGGCACAAATGTTGGGACATGATATAATGTTGCAGAAGTGGGAAAAATTGTGGACAAAAGACATGAAGTTAATATCTTCGCAACTGTTAAGAGAAAATGTATATAAAATGATGTATAAATGGTACTTAACACCGAAGAAATTGGCAAAGTTATCTCCCTCGATGTCACCAAATTGTTGGAAGTGTAAGGAAGAAATCGGTTCATTTCATCACATTTGGTGGACTTGTGGAAAAGCTAAGATATTTTGGGAAACGATATATGAGGAAATAAGGCAAATTTTACAACAAAATGTACTTAAAACACCTGAAATGATGCTACTAAGTATGATACCGGATACCATTTTAACTCATAGAACTTTCTTGATATATGCCACCACGGCTGCACGTTAGATATATGCAGCAAAATGGAAGACTGATGAGATATCGGAGAAAAAGGACTGGATATATAAGATGATGGAACTGATGGAGATGGCGAAACTTACTGCTTATACTAATCAGACTGATAATGCACAATTTTTGGAGGAGTGGGAGGTGTGGAGAAGTTATTGTGAAAAATATTTTTCAATGGGTCAATTTAAAGGATACTCTTTGATTTAATCCCCCACCATTTTTTTGGTATTGTGGAAACACTAGGATGATTATAGACATATCAGTTAGATAAATTAAGATATCTACAAAGTAATCGAGTAGGGGGATCATAATGTTAGCAAAAGTATACACAATTTAATTACGGACAGAAGAGAGTGAAGGGGAAGTCAATTATGTTTTGTTAATTTTAGATTAGAATTTATAGAGTTGAATTTATATTGTTAAGCATATAAGGAAAATGTTTTATGATGTATAAAATGAGAAAACAATAAAAAAAATTATTTAAAAAAATTGTGTCTTGTCCTGGAAGCAACATAGCAGCATGGTCTGGCAGTCTCTGGGTACCATATGGCTGCAGTTTGCAGAGGGGAATGTGTATCAGTGTGGCTCAGCATTGCTGAGGATCAGCCTCCTAGTTAAACATTTCCTCTTAACTGAAGTTTTGTGTCACCAGTAAAATCTAAGAAGACAGGAGACAGCCAACGAAGACTGGAGTCAAAGAAATATCACTTTTGCTACAATTCAAATTATTATTTTCTTTATTAAACATAAAAAGGAAGAGGCGTACCAACCAATGCAGAAATAGTGACACATGTCAGAACAGAAGCTAGAGCAGTATAATTTATATGTCAACAAGAACAGTGATATGAAAGAACATTCTGATGCAAATAAGTAATAGGATAAACAGCAAACGTTTGATGATGAAGAAGAAGAGTTGGTTTTTATATGCTGACTTTCTCTACCACTTAAGGAAGAATCAAACCGGCTTACAACCTCCTTCCCTTCCCCTCCCCACAACAGACACCCTGTGAGGTAGGTGGGGCTTCGAGAGCTCTAAAGAGAGCTGTGACTAGACCAAGTTCACCCAGCTGGCTTCATGTGGAGGAGTGGGGAATCAAACCCGGTTAATGTTAGAAACATCAGCCTGGAGTAGCCATAGAGACAGAGAATTCAGGTAGCTGTGCTGCTCCAAAGCAAAATCTAAAGTCATGGAATACCTTTTATAAGGTCCAACCAAAATGTATATTATTTTAGTAGGTCCTCATAAAATATATTCCATGATGACTTTTGTCTTTGAGTGACCTTATCTTGAAATGGATCTGTTATAAAACTATGATCCGTGTTTCCTAGAAAAAAAGGGACTAGTAGATCTCCCTTTGATGCCTAGTCAATAAGTCAAGGAAGGTCTGAAAAATATTATTTAATTAATGAACCAAATGATGAGCAGAACGAGAAGGTGAGCTGGAGTGTATGACTGTATACGGCCTGTCCATATTGACTGAGTCTCTTTTACCAAGACACGGGTCATGGGAGACAGAAATAGTTTCATTTTGGCATTTGGTGCTACAAACCATAAGACTTGAAGTCTGTTAACTAGATGCAAAGGAAGGCAGGATCCTTATTAGTTGTACACAATAATTAGTTGGCACCTAGAGGGAAAGAGTCACTCTTTTAGATTACTATTAAAACTATTAGGTAGTAATCCTCAACTCCTAGAACCCTGGTCAAGTCTACTCAATGGGGCTTATTCCAAGGAAAGTGCTCTCAGGGTGGCACTGTTAAAAGGCAGAAGAGTGCTGATATCCTCTTTTTTCACAGGCCATACTAGAACCAACCCATCAAATCTGTAAGAGAGAGAAGGAGTACTGAGGTGTGGGGAGGGAGACAGGATGAAGATCTTGGCACAGACATTGCAATATCTTGAAGCCCACACAAGGGCAATGCTTGTGTTTTGAAAATCTTTTTGCATGCTGCACAATTATGAGAAAAAGGTTTTGTTGAGACAGGGACTATTTATCTAAAGGAGTGAAGAACACTGTGCATTGTGGGAAAGTTTTTTTTTTTAACAACCTTCTCTGAGCTTCCATCTTAATCATTCATCTACTTCCCTCCTCATTAAGCTCCATACAGGAGTTGTGGAGGTGGTAGCCTGATTCCCTGAAGTGAAATCCCCCTTCCCTGTGTGTTAAAACTGTGTGCATTCCTGCTTTGCTGAGCCATCCCACTGAAGAAATAGCATCTTTAAGCTGCCTGTAATTTAATCACACCTAGAAGGCCATGCACAACGTAGGCCTCTGGCTTTTGTCCAGAAATCCAATTAAATCATAATTAAATCAAAGCATTGCTACCTGATGGGTTTCACAAGTCATTTTTTTTTCAAATTCAAAATTCAGCCTTGCACATAAACAACTGCTCCACCCAGACAAAGGAAGAGAAAAGGCATGTGGGTTTGATACTATTATTATTTATAAACATAGACATACACTGAGGGCCTTACATGTGATACTTAACAGCACAGGCTACTCTAGCTTTTCTGTGGGACTTATTATGTCACCAGGTTGCCTACTTTTTTTTTTTAGCGTACACTATTGCTGTATTTCACATAACCAGTTCAAATAAATGCTGCTTGGTTTGTACTTAATGAGCTTTTAATGAGGCTTCCTCAATTTACAAAGGTGAGATATCAGAGTGTTTATTTCTCAAGCATTATCATGAACTACCAACCATTGTTAGAGAATTAGGATATCCTGGGACATAATATTCACCCCACCTTACTAACAGTGCAGCCCTGAAGTCAATGGGCTTAGAAGGATGTTAACTCTGTTCAGGACAGCATTGTAAATTTCTTAAATGACGCTTGGATCATGATTTGCTTGGACTCCTACAAACATCAGCATTTAGATTGACAACAACTGTTTTTACTTGCCTTTGCTCCTGTGCCTTTAACGGCAGTTTGATCTGCAGACTTTAGCATGAGATAATGCTTATCTCTGTGCTGTAAAATGCAAAGTCTATAAAAGAAATAAATCATAATTTATCCTGTGTTTAAAAATGCACCACTTGTGTATGTCATTACAACTCTGCCTTCTGTTGTCCTGATGGTATTTTTTACATTCTTGTATTTCTTGTTGTTCTTGTTTTTTTTGTTCAGGTATTAAATTTATTCCAGCATCTACATTCTATATAAATGATTGTATGTGTCTAAAATAGTTTTAGAAATCTGTTCTGCAATCTTTGTTTACAGGTTGTTTATTCTAAGCTACCCTAAGGAGTGACTCACAGCCTATTTTTGGGTTAGCAGTCTTTCTGTCAGGACTTCAGTACCTCGTTGCATATCAGTAATAGTAAACTTCACTCCAGACGGTGCAGCGGGTTAAAAGTTTTATTAAGAAAGCAAAACGAGTTCAGTAGGTCCATACAAACTTAAGGTCAGAATACAGATGGGGGAAATACTGGTCATCTTTATAGGGAACATACAATAGAATTGATTACACGTAATGGCGGAACACAAAAGGATGAGATGCAGCAGAGCTGTCCTGAATGGGAAAGGATACAAGTTTACAATAAGGAAGTATTTGCCGGTGATTACCCATTACGAGACATACTGGTGAAATTGACTAGTATACGACCGGGCGATCTCTTGGGCTCCCAGGCATAGTCCTGCGGCTCCAGCTAGCTCACAGCGGATGTCTATTGAAACACTAATGCCGAGCGAGAGAAAGAATGAGCACGGTGGGGGGGAAGAGAACGGAGCTTGCTTATCCGGGGCCCGAATGGAAGCCCTTGCAGACACTTTCTCATTTTCATCCAGTTTCAGATTAGTCATTAAAGACATAAAATAGGTATTCCCTATGGTGATCCATGCTCTTGTTACCTCCACTAGGTTACTACAATGCTATTTATCCTGGCCTCTCCTTGAAGATGATTCTGAAACTTCAAGTTTTTTTTTTTTTTTTTTAAACAGCAGCAGGGCCAAAGTGCCCCTAAATAATGCTGAATAAATTTGTCATTATTTGGGGATCCGCTTTTTGGCTCCCTTTAATTGCTGCCATTTTTGTATGGGTAAAACCCCCTGAAAAATACTGAAAAGGTATTTTTCGGGGAGAGTGTTCGGTTTGGCATATTGATATGCACACCCCTATTGCTGGGTACCTTCTGGCAACCAGCAGGGGATGGAGGGTGGTGGGGGAACTTACCAGCAGCAAACTGAGGCCTAGGCCTCTGTTGACAGTGATGCATCAATGTCATTTCCAGCACGCACCGAAAGTGATGTCATCATGTAATTGGTGATGTGGGGACACTCTGGTATTTGGGCAAAAACTGTATGGTAGAAGCCGATTTTGTGTGTGTGTGTGTAAAATGCTGTCAAGTCGCAGCCGACTTATGGCGACCCCTTTTGGGGGTTTTCATGTCAAGAGACAAACAGAGGTGGTTTGCCAGTGCCTTCCTCTGCACAGCAACCCTGGTATTCCTTGGTGGTCTCCCATCCAAATACTAACCAGGGCTGACCCTGCTTAGCTTCTGAGATCTGACAAGATCAGGCTAGCCTGGGCCATCCAGGTCAGGGCAAAGCCGATTTTACCATAGAGTTTCTGCCCAAATACCAGAGTGTCAATGCATTACCGGTAATGTGATAACATCACTTCCAGTGAGTGCCGGAAGTGACATTGGCGTGACGTTGGTGACAGAGGCCTAGGCCTCAGTTTGCTGCTAAGTCCTTCTGACAGTCTGCTGAATGGCACTGGGGGTAGGGGGCCCAAATTGGGTATCCCCACCCCCAGTGGGGGTCTGGGAACCCTACTCCAATAACACTACTTCCACCTCCCCAAGGGCTGCCATATATGATCTAGGGTTGCCAACCTCCAGGTGGATCAATATAAACAAACAAAGCTGTATTCTAGTATTGGAAATCAAAGTTACAGCCTAAGGCGTCGATAATACAATAAATTCAATATTTCCAAAAAGGCAAAGTTTACTTAATTGCCTCTGCATGTATTTTTCGGCAATCACATATATTTTCTTATGTTTTTAGTTTCTTTGCTTGTTATTTTCACAAGACAAAATTCTTTGTTTTGTTTTCACAAAACAGTATGGTTATACAATAAGTAACAGCTCGACCTTATTGTATAACCATACTGTTTTGTGAAAATAACAAAGAATTTTGTCTTGTGAAAATAACAAGCAAAGAAACTAAAAACATAAGAAAATATATGTGATTGCCGAAAAATACATGCAGAGGCAATTAAGTAAACTTTGCCTTTTTGGAAATATTGAATTTATTGTATTATTGACGCCTTAGGCTGTAACTTTGATTTCCAAACCTCCAGATGGAGCCCAGAGATCTACCAGAATTACAACTGATTTCCAGATGGCAGAGATCAGTTTCCCTAGAGGAAAATGGCTGCTTTGAAGGGTGGACTCTATGGCATTATACCCCACTGAGATCCCTCCCCAACCCAACCCCTGCTCTCCCTAGGATCCACCCCAAAATTATCAGGAATTTCCCAACCTGCAGTTGGCAACTCTTTGGATTCCTTTAAGAGCTTGTTATTTAACAGCTGCCATCATTCCTAGCATGGAAAAACTGCACTGTTGAATTTTGGCACGTCACATTATGATGAAAGGCACAGGAACTATGCTACTAAAAAAAGTGATATCTTGCTTGCTTTAAAGAGCCTAGTTTGCCTCTGGCCACATTCTGGACACCTGATCATTTTATCAGCTCTTCCTTCTTGGCTGTGTGGGTCCACATGGCACAGTTTCTGCATTCCTTACACAGCTGGGAAATCCTAGATTTCACGTAGCTTAGTTATGTGCTGTCTTCCTCCTTCCTGCTGATGCTTAGTCACTTGAGTGCTGTGCTAAGGCTTCAGTCCCATGAAGACACTTATAAGGGAGTAAAGACCGCTGAATAATGCATTTCACAAGTCTCCATCTCCTCTGAGGAAAAAAAATCCAGGATAACCACCAAATGCAACATTGAAAAGTATTGCTACACATAGAACAACTGGGTAGAAAAAAGGATTTGGCAAGCATGGCTTGTTGTGTAGGACTGAGAAAAAGCTGCAGCTGCTAAAATTCCCTCTTAAAGCTATTCAAAAACTTTTTTTACCAGTATAAAAATGCAGGCAATTAAAGGGAGCCAAAAAACAGTTCCCTGAATAATTCTAAATTTATTTAGCATTATTCGGGGCAGCTTTGGCCCCGCTGTCATTTTTTAAAAAATACCAATCAGCCCATTCTCCATTGCATCACGTCACCCTACCACAATCCTGTTCTATAAACAAAAGAAGCAAATTAAGGAATCGGTGTCTCCGGATAATCCAATCTTTGCATAAGTCCCTGTGGGACACTCACATGTTGCAGTGCTGCATAACAAGCAGCAGGATGCATTAAAATTGCATCTGATGGGTTTTTTCTTCTTCTTTAGCAACTCCTTATTATACTACAAGGAAAAAAATGGTTGAAGTGGTTTTGAGTGAACCTGTTTGCAGTGACCAACTGGAAAAAAGAAAGGAGATGATTGTTTTTGTTAATTAACTTCTGGTAGTCTGCCAAGTTTGGCTCCCAGCTACTTCTAAGGCTCTGTCACCCAGTTTGTTTGGTAAATGCTTTGGCTTAATTTGATTGGAAGGTGTTGGCATGTACACACTGGTATTTTTTTTTAAAAGATGGTTTTTAAGACAATTAGTTTAATTGCTCGTCCAGTACTTCTTCCATCAGGTTTGTTCTCCCTCCCACAACTCTTCTGAGTTCTGCTCAGCTTTAGTTTTCATAGGTAGTAGGATTGCCAACCTCCAGGTACTAGCTGGAGATCTCCTGCTATTACAACTGATCTCCAGCTGATAGAGATCAGTTCACCTGGAGAAAATGGCCACTTTGGCAATTGGACTCTATGGCATTTGAAGTCCCTCCCCTCCCCAAACCCCGCCCTCCTCAGGCTCCCGCCAAAAAACCTCCCGCTGGTGGCAAAGGGAGACCTGGCAACCCTAATAGGTTGTGTAAAGAATGGTTAAATGGAAGTGGTGATTACCTAGCATATGATGTGTATGCCAAACTCAGCAACAATGCATGCAAAGAAAAATGTACAATGTGAATTCAAGCCTTTTGCATATATTTGTTCTGCTTCCGCAATGGGGCAGGACAAACAACACGTTTAAACCACTTGTCTCCATGCAATGTGGACCCAAAGTGTCTTACAGTGCTAAAAAAAGCAGCAGACATAAGGACTAGGAGCTTGCTCCTTAAAAAGAAACACCTCCATGGGGTTGCCAGGTGCCTGGAGAGAAAAAAAGTCTTGTTCCTTTAATAGAAGGTTCATGGGGTATTATTTAACGAGTGATGCTCTTTACCTCCGTGTCTTGAAAAACTTCTACTGCTAATTTCTACACATTAAGCCTCTGTTAAAAGGGACAGGACATTTTCCTCCAGGTCTGTTGGCGACTCTACGCCAAAGATTCTCAAGTTGCTGAATTCTGCACTCGGTGCCTAATTCTATCTTTGAATGGAATAATTGTAGAATCTTGGGACACACCCAGCACTACCCTGGGGCTTTCTTTTCACCCTTTATGAGCGTGGTGTGCTTCCTTTCTCAGAAGAATATGGGAAACTGCTGCAAATTCAGAGTTTTGGGTTACACCCCATGGTTCTGCCAAGCCACAGTGCAGCACTTACAAGTTCCATTTATTTCCACGATAGTCGTATATATGTTTACATCTCTCTCATGGAAATTAATAGGACTTTAAAATGTTTAGACCTGGCTGGGTTGTGAATTTGTGGCCTGTATGTTTTAACATATAGGTTCAGTATTCCTTAACCGGAAACCCAAAAAATGTAATGACGGCAAAACCGCAAAAAGGTTTTGAGCCCACATGCAGGCATCACTCACAGGCCCTCAGCAGGTGCTAAGCCCCCCCTCCTGGTCTGGGGTCAGGAGGCCAAGCTTGGGCCGGCGGAGGCAGGGCTTCATGGCAACAAGGGATCTACGGAGGCTAGGGCCAGATACTAGGTGGAGATCTCCTGCTATTACAACTGATCTCCAGCTGATAGAGATCAGTTCACCTGGAGAAAATGGCCACTTTGCCAATTGGCCTCTATGGCATTGAAGTCCCTCCCCTCTCCAAACCCCGTCCTCCTCACGCTCCACCCACCAAAAAAACTCCAGCCAGTGGCGAAGAGGGTCCTGGCAACCCTAACAATGAAGCAAGGACCCATGTTGACAGGTAGTGGCCCAGCCACCTTGCGGCTACCGAAGCAGGCATCCCAGACACACATTAAAAGTGGCTTTACCTTTGCCTTCTTGGTTAGTAGGGCAGGATCTAATCTTTGGAAACTGTCACTTCTAAAACAAGAAAATCAGGCAGGGTGGAAGACGCTATTTTTATGCAGATATTCCAAAATATAGAAAGATCTAAAATACAAAACAATTCTGGTTCCAAGCATTTCAGATAAGGGATACTCAACCTGTATCATAAAACTTTAAGTATTAAAAACACATTTTTAATGTATTCAAAAGGAATACATAAGAATTCAAATAATTAACATAAATAAAAAAGCCAACTGTTGAAGGAATGTTCCTTATTGTTATTATTACTATTATCTGTGTCCATCTTTTCCTCTAAAGATCTCAATGTGGTATACTTGGCTCATCCCTTTTATCCTCATAACAACCTTGTGAGGTAGTTTAGGTGTAGACAGATAGTGGCCAAGGTCACTAAGCAAGCTGAGTGCAGTTTTGAAAACGGCTCTCTCTGATAAAGTCCAAACTCTAGCCACTGCATCACACTTCTCCCTTCCTGTATCTCAATGACTGTTGTCGTGGTAATTCTGAAAGCCTCTTCCCCCTTTTACTTTGTCACACTTCTCTTCTTCTTTTGCTGACTTAGTTGGTGCATAATTTCAGCCCTGCAAGTAGGATTGTCAACCTCCAGGTACTCCTGCTATTACAACTGATCTCCAGCCAATAGAGATCAGTTTACCTGGATAAAATAGCTGCTTTGGCAATTGGACTCTATGGCATTGAAGTCCCTCCCCTCTCCAAACCCCATCCTCTGCAGGCTCTGCCCCCAAAACCTCCCACTGGTGGTGAAGAGGGGCTTGCCAACCCTACCTGCAAGTAACATGTCTGGAGTCCCTATCATGTATAATTTCATGTATAATTTCACCCTCCTTTTGGATTTATGTATTGAACAAGTATTTTATTGTTCTCTCCCTTGGTGCCTTTTGACATAAGGATGCCCAACTAGCTTGTGCACTGAATATAACATGTGAAGGAGTCTTGCCAAATTGAAATCAAGGTGTGCTAAACCTGTCTTGTCAACAGTATGGCATGTATGTGTCAAAGGCAATGGGAGAGAGAGAGCGAAAGCTATTCTACATTTCAATGTTATGTGTCTCATTTGGGTCTGCATGTAATACACCAGCTATGCATAAGCATATGTGGTCTCTAATGGATATACTTATGCCTACATCTATCCACCCACCCCAAACATGATAAAGGACCCAATGAAAGAATAGGATTGTGCGATATAATCTAATTCTGGCCTCTAGATTACTGTCTACTGGTATTGTCTCTTCTCAGACCCAGGCTCCCCTTTTAATCTTACAAAACAGAACCCATGTTTCATTTGATTACTATGTATGTTTATCCTTTTTCCCACCCTTTTTTTCTCCATCTCCTCAAAAGACCATACGAGCATCAACAAACTAGTGGTGTTGCCACTGTTACAACCCATCTGAAATCAGCCTGGAAACCCCTTTATTGATTTAAAATATATGCTGGCTGCCTCTCCATTTAAACAAACAAACAAATATGCCTGAGGCAGCTCACAACATTCAAAGAAAACACCCCAACAATAAACATTAAAAGACCTAAACTAAAATTAACATAATCACAGTTTACAATGATGCTAAAACAGAAAACAGCAACAAAAATATCCATAACAGTATGCAGCAATAGAAATAGATTTTACACAGTGTAAGATGGTTAAAAAAGCAACACCCCAATGATATAAAATTAAGCAGCAAAGCGATCTAACAGTAAAATAGCAGTTGTAGGGTTACGACTGAAGAACACAAGTCTAAAGAAAAGACTGAACCTCACTATAGAAAGGTAGTAATAAGGCATGAAGTTTTAAAGAGTAATTATCCACATTTTGATCCACAAAGATCTAACATGAGGCAAACAATACCATAATCTTCCATCACCTCTGGCACCTTACCTTGTAATAACATAATGGGTAAATGCTGATAAGCAGGAACAGTACTGCAGATAGGAGTGCAGGGTTACATTCCGGTAATACTGGAACACTCTAAGAACAATGGGCTATATATAGTACGCATTCTCCTAGCTCAGGCACATCACTGTCTTCTCTTTGTTGATGCCTAAATTAACACATACTCTTTTGAAAAGTAACAAAAACAACAGATAGAAGGTGATTTCTTCTGCAGAATTCACTTCCCTGTATAAATATGTAAAGTTCTGAATCACACAGAAAATTTCATGGCAGGAATTTTCACCTGCACAGAGAAGACTGTTTATGTTTTAGGAAATGTATATCCCACTTTCCCATAAAAATACACTAAACATCTCGCAAAGAGAACAGAAGAAATACAATAAGTTAAAAATCCTCAAACACAATAATACATTCAACAAAACCAAGTCAGATGAAGAACCCCAAACTATATCAACTACTTTTGATGGTCTTTTGGTTATAAACAGCTCTTTATAATCTTTTAGAAGGTCTGCAAGAATAGAGACACACATACCTGCTGAGAAGAGAATCTGATAATCTAGGGACTGCTGTTGAAGTTTGCTTGCAGGTGCCTGCTAACCTAATCTTTTCCTAAGAAAGACTTTTCCAGATGTTGAGGTGCCACTGAATTTTTGTATTGCTACAACATACTAACTTGACTACCTATCTGCAAACATCCAGATGATGTTAGAACATGGAGCTGGGCCCAAGCTGTTTAGATATCTACCATATATGAATAATGCTAATACACTTACTTCTCCATTTTCCTGTCAGTGTTATCCTTTCATTCTGACGCAAGCTATTGACAATGAGAGGTCTATTTAGAATTCTACTGAGGTCTATTCAATGAGGCTTAGGATTGCATTGCAAGAGTCTTATGCATATATTCAACAAACGCTGACCACAAAGCGGAAC
Organism: Euleptes europaea; assembly: GCF_029931775.1. Lineage (NCBI taxonomy): Eukaryota > Metazoa > Chordata > Lepidosauria > Squamata > Sphaerodactylidae > Euleptes > Euleptes europaea. The sequence goes on from NC_079321.1 coordinate 39,307,545, forward strand.
TCTTGGTTGTTTAGGGTTTTCTTTGAAAAGTTGCTATACATACACACATATATACATACATGCATGTGTGTAAAGAGCCATCAAGTCACAGCCGACTTATAGCGACCCAAGCAAGAGGCCTTCAAGGCAATTGATTAAGCAGAGGTGGTATGTCATTGCCTTCCTCTGCAGCATCTTCCTAGAAGGTCTCCCTTCCAAGTACTGACCCGATGTATCTTCCAAGATCTCATGAGATTAGTATCAGAGTTATTAATCCCTTTTTTTAAAGTAGTTTTAACCAAAGCATAAATGTGACAACCCAAAGTCGGGACTGATTCAATTCTCAGTGCAGCATTTGAGATGTTATTCAGCACCTGAAAGATTTTCGTTAGGAACTTAGATTGAACCTTCTCTAGGCTGGATGTGTTACCAGTAACACTCAATGGTGCTCCACAGGTTATTTGGGCAAGAGTTTTGGCTTTAAACATCTTAATTGAGGCAGGAATGAACTATCATCCTTTGTGCCCATAAAACTTTTGAATTACATCTGAAGATTTCTGGGCATTTAGGGCAGAGTAGTTAATATGCGAGGTTCTGGCTTGCAAAGCCTGGAATATAACCCCAAGGTACTTGTAGTGGTACATTTGTATATGTACAAGCATTTGTGCTTTACTTGGGATTCAAACCCATTGGATTTAGTGAGATCTCTGAATAAACAAATCTAGCAGAACAGCCTCTGATCCATTTCATGGACGACCAAGCAAGGCATAAAGTGAATTGAAACTACATTAATTTAAAAAAAAAGTAAAAGCATAGTTTGTCTTATGAATTACTTGTGATTTATTTGGCATCCTAAAAAAGAACAATGAAGTATATTACATGGAATTTGTTGTAAATATAAGGATTAATATGGAACCAACTGGTATTTATGACTTCGTATTACAAATGCTCAATATGATAAGAATGACTTACTATGTAAGTGTTACAGAGGAATTTCAGTTAAAGCACAGTTAAATAATCCTGGGTCTAGAATGCTAAATATGATAGCCATTCATTCCCACTGTTTTCTTTATTGTCACTTTTTATTGAAATACCAGGCTTAATGGAACCATTAGTATTAATTTTAACATTTCAACAGTGGATAGGATCAATATTCCTTGCTATTTTTATCTTTTTTTCCCCCTCAAGTTTATTCTCTGTCTTTTTTTTCAGGTTTACCTTTCTCAGTCTTTTGCCAGACTGACACTTCTCCCCTTCTCATGGAAATATGAACTGCAAATTGCTTAGATTCCTGTATGAAACATTCTGAGCCAGCTAACTGGCACCAGAGGCTTCCCAAGCGCAATACAATACTGTGATTCAAAGCTGTGCAAGTATGCACTGTGAAGGGTCTTTCATTAAGATGTAAGCCGAGGACTACATGGTATATGAGGAATGAGGACATGCCAATATATTCACATTAAAGTAGTGAAAGGCATCTGTGGCTTTCATAACACACATGAGTTCCAAAGTTATTGTAGCGCAAACAAATAAGAAGTTGATGAGCTTCCAACAATGCAGTTTGCTTTCATTGAAAATACCCATCAAAAAGTCCTGTGGCTAAGGCAGCATCGAGATGGCGGCTTCTCTGGCCACCACAATTCCAGCACAGGGTGTTGGTACTTCAAAGAAGTACATGTATAAACTATCATTGCAATGTGTTTTCAGGACAACAGCTGTAATGTTAGCAGCAGTTTTTTGGGAGAGGACACTTTGTTCTACTCTGCATAAATGAATTCTGTCTCAACCTGAACAGCCACAACCAGCCAGCCAAAGCAAGCATCTGATAGCCACAATACGTAGCTGGCGCTGTGTCTTAGTGGGTCATGATGTGCTGGCCAATCCTACATAGGAATTCTTTGACTTGTCTTACATAAATGAGTACTAGTGGAGTCAACATACAGATATTTTAATGTACTGCCTCAAAAGAAGTGTAGCTACATGACAAACCTTGTATAATTTTAGGTTGGATCCAATGAGCCCCTTCCACTAAGTTAGATCCTGTGACTCCCTTTCAATGAAGACAGATCACAATAGGTAGCAGTGTTAGTCTATTACTAGCAGTAGAAAAGAGCAAGAGTCCAGCATCACCTTAAAGACTAACAAAATTTCTGGCAGGGTATGAACTTTCTTGAGCTCTTGTTCACAAAAGCTCATACCCTGCCAGAAATTTTGTTAGTCTTTAAGGTGATGCTGAACTCTTGCTCTTTTTCCTTTCAATGAATCTTCCACCAACAGAGAAAGCCTTCCTTCAACAAAGAAAGGCTTTTCTCCATCATAAAAAAGCCATTTTCCACTAGAAGTTTCTCTGTTTAAGAAGTCTTATTGGAAGAGAGTTAGTATCCAGCCTGTAATACACAATTGCCCAGTATGTTATACAATACAACTTCACAATAGCACCTCCCCAATCCATAGATGTTGGGTCAGATCAAGTACTTCCTTAATGTGGGAGTCCTTAAGGGCCACTTTGACTGGGCCTTATAGTTTAAATTCCACTGAACTCAATGGGATTTCATCCATCTAGCTGGATTTGCAGCTCAAGATCGGTACTCTCCTACCCCAGTGCACATATCTCCCATTTTTTTTAAGTCAGTTTCATATTTTGTGTTTTTTAAAAAACATATCCCTATCAATTGGGGCAAAACCTCCGCCGTTTGCGTAGTAGACGCGAAAGCTGCGCCTGTGTTACTCCTTCCTTCCTTCCGGACGTTACCTCCGGGAGAAACCAGCGAGAGCTTCCTCGCCCTTGAGAACTCTCGGGCTGCAATCCTGCGGAAGGCGTGGCATTTACTCCCGAGGAAACCGGCCGACGATCCGGCCGCGCCTCCGGATTCCTGACACTTTATTTGCAAGGAACCGGCAGGCGGGGGCGCAGGAGACGGCCTCTTCCCGAAGTCACTTGGGAGAGCCTTTTCTCCCCCCTCCACCCTTCTTTCCCCCTTCCCGGGGCTGCTCTCCGGGCAGGCGGAGGGATGCTGGCGTCCTTCCCCCCACCCTGGTCGGTGCCACGCACCACCTGGGGGTCAGAGCCCATCGGCAGAAGGGGAGGGACCAAGGGCTGATGATGTCAGCTGGGAAAGAAAAGGAGCGAGCGAGAGCGCCGGAGGAAAGGAGGGGAGGAGAGGAGAGAGAAACAGCCAGCAGCCAGACGAGGGTTCCGGGTCAGGCTGCACAGGACTGGAAAAAAAGGTGGCCGGGCCGAGAGCTGCGCGCCGGGACTGCACGGCTCCCAAGAGCTCCATGCAACTGATTGGACAGCGGAGACAATAAAAGGAGGAAGGGCCTTTCCTCCCCCCTCCCTTTCTTTTTGTTTGTGGCGGTGGAAGAGTTGGTTGTGGTTTCTTTCCAGGGCAGAGGGGCGAGGGAAAGAGTTGCCTTGTGCCCGGGGCGAAGGCTGGGAGGCCGGGGGTTCCTGCGGAGGCGGCGACTGGCCAGAGTGGCCGTGGGGGCGCGCGCTGGGCAGGCGCCCGGCGTCGGCGGGGGTCGCCAGGGGGGCGGGTTTGCAGCCCGTGCGCTCTGGCGCGCGCGCGCCCGCCCGGCACTCCGCTCCGGCTCTGCTGAAACTTAGGCAGGAGGGAGCCGGAGAGAAAAGTCCGGCGGGGGTGGGTCGGTGGGTCGGTGGGTGGGGGGGAGAAAGGACACGCACATCTGAAAGGCTGAGGTTGCGCACGCCGCCCCTGCTCTCTTTCTCTCTCTCCCCCCCCCGCCCCCCCGGGTGGGTGGGTGGCTGCCTGCCAGCCAGCCAGAGCCCCGCGCGGCTCGGGCGAGCGGCTGTTGTTCCCGCTGCCTGGCGATGTTTCATTGCATCCCGCTGTGGCGGTGCAACCGTCATGTGGAGACTATCGACAAGCGCCACTGCTCGCTGGCCGCCGTGCCGGAGGAGATCTACCGCTACGGCCGCAGCCTCGAAGAGCTCCTGCTGGACGCCAACCAGCTGCGCGAGCTGCCCAAGGTGAGCGAGAGCGCGGAGGGGAAGGGGGGGGCTTACGCAAGCGCTGTCCGGGGGAGGGGAGGGGAGGGGAGGGAAGGGGAGGGGGGCAAGAGGACTCCTTCGAGGTCACAGGTGGGTCAGGAGTGGCCGCGCTCTTCGCTGGACCCCCCCTCTCCCCTCCTGGAATGAAAGGCCCGCAGAGTCTCTCTTGCCTACTGGGCGCGACCACTCGGAGCAAGAGAGGGGAGCACGGTCCTTCAGCATCCACCCTTGTCAGGGTTGCTTCATAAACTTTGGGTGTGTGTGTGTGTGGGGGGGAAGGGAGTTCGTGGCTGGGACGGCATCCCTCTTCTGCAGCTGGTCTTCGCTCACGCCTTTTGCTCCCCTTGCCCCGTGTTGTTTGTGTTGGGAGGCTGAGGAGCGGGACTGCTCCTCCGAGCTCCGTGGGGCTTCGGGTCTCCCCCAGCCGCGCTTGTGGCCGCAGCCCTGGAGCTCGGAAAACGCGTTGTGTGTGTGTGTGTGTGTGTGAGAGAGAGAGTAAAAGCCTGTCCTGGTTCACCGCGCCGTTTGGGAAGCTCGCTGGGAGTGGAGGGGAGGCGGGAGGAGAGAGCGAGGAGTTCAGGCGGCGCAAAGCGAAAGGCAGCTGCGTCTCCGCCGGCGCCAGCCTCCTTCCCAGCAGCCGTCTCCGGGAAGACCGGCTCTTCCATTGGTGCGGCTGCCTTGGAAAAACCAGGGCTCGCGGCCCACGCTGGCTGCAAAAGGACACGCAGCCAATCGTCTTGGGACCCCCGTGGGTGGAAGGGGCTGCGGGGATTGGGCTTTGCCTGCCTCCCCCGTGACTTGGCCTTTAGTTTGGCCTGGGTGAGAAATCAGGTTAGCAACTCTTCTGGAATCTTTTTTTTAATTATTATTTATTTATTTAAAAAAGTACTTGAGGCACATCAAGCCCCAGATGGTTTGATATGCCCTTCTGTGGGCAAGCGTAACATGGGTGAGTGCTTGTGGGTACCGTCTGTAGTATTTTCTGCAGTGGGGTGCTGCTTGCTGTCGCTGCTCTGACCTGTGATCATATTTGCCGGTACATCACTTTCCGTGTACATCTGACACCCAAAGAAGACTAGTGGGGTTACTGCACTTTGTATTCCCAGCAATGTATTACGATTGGTTCTTGTAGGTTATCCGGGCTGTGTAACCGTGGTCTTGGTATTTTCTTTCCTGACGTTTCGCCCACAGCTGTGTGCAGGCATCTTCAGAGGAGTAACGTCAGGAAAGAAAATACCAAGACCACAGTTACACAGCCCGGATAACCTACAAGAACCAATGAACTCTGACCGTGAAAGCCTTCGACAATATAATGTATTAAGAGTTTTAAAATGTTGTAAAAAACATCGCTTTAAAACGGTTTTTGGATACCACGGCTTATAAATGGTTGGAAGACCTCTTCACAGCTAAAGGGGCCAAACAAAGTGCGAACAGTATTTTTTATAACGTTTTCAAACTCTTAATACATCGCTGGGAATACAAGTGCGGTAACAGCCTAGGACTTGCATTGAGAACATGGGGAATATAAAATTACCCTTTGCATAGGAGCCATTGTGTTTAACACTGTTGATATAGAGCTGTCCTTTAATGGTACTTTATTTGGGATTGTTATGCATTTTTTTTTAGCCCATCCAAAACATAAGGTCCTTCATTTGATCTCTATCCCTTGCTTTTACCATAGAGTTTAAGTTGTCGTGCTGTTTGTCCTTTGAGCCTCACAACATCACTGTGAGGTCAATTTGATTCTGTGGGGATTTAAGCCAGGCCAGGGCAGGCCCACTCCAACCACCACACCACACTTGTTCTTAAATGACAGTATGTTTAAAAACAATAGAATACCTAAATCTGAGCCAAATCAAGCCCTTCAATGTTAAACTCAATACGTATTAACCAGATTCCAGCCCAAGCAATGCCTTGTATTTCTCTCTGCAAGATACTCAGGTCATCTTCTAGCAGAAAGCAGTTGTGACATCATGGGACAGCAGTGAAATTGTCTTTGTAACAGTGAACGGCAGGGGAAATTGGCATGGACCACTGACATTGAGCAGGCCTTTAGCTGTAGCCAGACATGTAGCCACAAAACATGCTTAATGTATTTTCCCCTTACTAGTGTGGATTCTTACTCCTGTAAATCAGTGTGCCAAATCCATTTATACTGTGTTACACTTGTGGTAATAAAGTATCTGACATTGATTGGCTCAGGTGGCATGGGATGTTCAGTTGGTGGGGGAGCTAAGCGGTTAGCTTACCTACCCTTATGGAAGTTACTCCAGTCTGGTTGAGATAAAAGCTTCTCACAGGTGATAGCAAAAAAGCTTGAATGAGATTCTAAACACTGAGAACAAGGGACAAGGAGTCCTGACTCAAGGGCAGCTTCCAGATGTGTATTCAGGTCAAAATGTGTGTTAATCTAGTATGCATGGAGCCCCATGAAGGGGTCCTCATTAGAAACTAATTCTGGCTGCCTATCTCTCCTCCGCTGACCTTAGATTTTGAACTTGGATTAAATTCGAGTTTGGAATCCTAGCTAGTGGGTATAAAACTGCATACTCTGGGAACTTGCATTCCCAAGAAGGGAGGGAGAGCGAAACAGCAAAAACACATGAGTGTAGCAACAAGCCGGGTTCATGCATGTTCTAATTTAACTGCACCTAAGTTTGCATATAGATGCAGCTGAAGAGAGGTAGACTTGAGAGAAAGAAAGGATCCAAAGGAAAGATGGATGGAGAATATGGCTTGAGGAGAGGACTGGAAAATGAGGAAGGTAGGGAATGATCAGAGAGTGCCTCTTAAGAAGCCACACAGTGCTTGCTTGTTTACTTACTTTATTTATTTTGATTTATATCCTGTCCTGAGCCCCAACAATAAAGTCAAGAAGAGCTTAAAGGTCAAGAGGAGCCTTATTCTCTGGGGAGAAGGGAAGGGAAGTGCTGAGAAGGTTAGTTGAGAGGATGCCAGATATGTGGTGACTAGAATTTGGGTACCTATGGAAGCAGTGGATGGGAGTTGCCAAGGACGGAACCATAGAAACTGGGCAAATCCACATACAAGGTTTTTGAGCAGAGATTAACCACTATTAGCCGTAGGAAGATGGGCAGTCAAGGTAGAGGGGGAATTAAAGGGTCTCTAGGCCAAGACCCTGGATGGAAAATTCTGCCAGTTTTTTTTTCTCCCAGTTCCTTCATTTTTAGTTGGCAACCCAAAAAGTACAATTGGGTGGCTAACACAACACTAATTACTTTTGGCCTTCAAATTCTTCAGCTTCATTCTTCTAGTTGTCTTCTAAGTGCCATGTTGGGAAACCCTGTTTTAGCTATACTGAACTTTGTCTGATGCCGGAAGTAATATCATTGGGACTGGAAAAAATCTTAGGAGTATGACTATCTAGAAAGCTGATGGTGGCACCTAGATGCTTTACACATTTGCTTTACACTCAAGGTTGAAATAACCATATTTATAAATAGAAAATGGTCATTGCATATATTGACTGATAGGACTGTATATTTACCCATTTCTGTAAATTTACCCGTTTCTGTAAATTACTTACAGAGAGTGTGTGTAAAGTGCCATCAAGTTGCAGCTGACTTATGGTGACCCTAGCAAGGGGCTTTCAAGGCAAGTGAGAAGCAGAGGTGGTTTGGCATTGCCTTCCTCTGCAGAGTTTTTCTTGGTGGTCTCCCTTCTCAAGTACTGACCCTGCTTAGCTTCCGAGATCGGGCTATACCATGTCGCCTTCCCTCTCTACTTACATAGCGTTTTACAGAATAAGATATTTATCTTTGTTAACTTTTGTTGCCCTCATAATGATTGAATTTATTATTGCATTCACAGTGTAATAACTATACCCAATATAACCTTTATGTTTATGGCTATAATAATCAATTTAGTTGGTAACAAGAGTCAGTCCTTTCCCTGTGATGAAATATTTTTGTCTTGTACATCCAAAATGCTTTTCATGAACTGCCTTGATAATTTGCACTGCTAAAAATTAGCTACCCTTCTGATTCATTTTGCAAACAAGAAATAAAGCCAGTGTTCTTTGGTTAGTCAGAAATAGGCTGCATACACAAAGTTCTAAAGCGTAATAAGAGCAACAAAGATTTGCTTATAGCTTTTACAACTCTATTGCAATCAGGGTTATCTGAATGATTCTCTTCGAAGCACTGAAAGCTAGATTAATCTACTCCCTGCCCCAGGAAAGCTTACAATATTGAGGAAACCCATATATGTAATATGACTTCTATCATAATTGAAATCTACTCCATCAGACATGCTATATGGTGTTGTATATGTAAGGCAGGAAGGCAAAAGAAACATTTTAAATTGCTGGATGCATGCGTAGACCCCTCTGTTCCCATTTGGTTACTATCAAGAAGAGCTATTTTCTGTTTTAAATTAATTCATTTATATGGAGTTATTTTAAGAGTAATGTAGGTAATTATTCCAGCTAGTATGTAGATACTTATTCCAGCTAGTATTAAACTCTTTTCAGTTAAGAAATAGGGAGCAATGCTATTCCAGGATGTCATAATTGACTTTGAAGTCAATTCAAATCAAGCAAATTATGCGAGGAATTGAAATCGCATTGATTTAAGCAGTATCCTGGCAGTAACTTCCTTGTATCTGATTTGAAGCAGCAGCTTTAAATTGAAAATAGGGAATGGTAGGAAAGCATAACTAAGGGAAGAGAACGTAACCAGTACCGAGATCTTGCTCTACAGCAGGGTTCCCCAACCTTTTTGAGCCTACTGGCTCATTTGGGATTCTGACATGGCATGGTGGGCGCAGCAACAAAATAGCTGTCACCGGTCGTGGAGCCAGCCACCAAACGATTGCCCCAGTGTAATCTGCCATTACTGGGTGCATAGATGCGTAACAAATTTGTTAAAAATGATTGCCACAGCTTAACTTCAGTAACATGGTGCAGATCCTTGTGCTGAGGTGGCAACTGCTGCCAAAAAATATGTTTTAAAAATCTGCACAGCCAATCAGAAGCCTTGCTGAGCAGAAGCCCTACCTGGTCCCACCCACTTCCTAAGAACACTTGGCAGACACCGGAAAAGGTGTCGGCAGGTGCCATGGTGGCCATGGCACCTCATTGACGACCCCTGTTCCTCAAGTTCTGTAGCTCAGTATGTTGATGTAGCTGTCTTTCTAGGCTACAGTCTGGACTAGCAGGTATTGCTGTGGAGGTTTGCTGTGTCCAGCTTGCTGACGGGTGTGTGTTCTGCAAACACTGCAGGCTGATCCAGCTGCAGTTGTACTTAGAAAAGTTATTTACATGCAGCTAGATGGGCACTTGACTGAGCTTCTAAAGGTGCTTCCTATGGAGAACAAGGAAATGAGGATAGATGCTGCCATGCTGAGATGCACGTTTGAATGTTTACATTCACATCCAACATAAATATGGAAGAAAGCCTGTTAAGGGTTGCAGGCCTTGATGTTAGAATGAAACGAAGTATTTTTTAGTATGCAGTGCTGATCATTTCATACCCCCCCCCCAAGTTTTTAAAGGAAGGGTTTCTGTCCTTGGTCTGTGTGCTAGGGGTAGTTTTACTGGATTGGAAAAAAATTCTTTTGAAAAAGGTTCACAGTTTGCCATTTTAGATATGGAGCTGGAAGAAGAAAGAGGGAGATTTAAATTCTAATGCATTTTTAGTTGTGGTAGAGGTTTTTTTTTGTCTAATTGCAATTCAGCAGAAAGTTTTAAGCAAATTGTTGCTTCTCTTACTCTATCCCTGTAACAATGTTTTTAATGATGGACAGTTACATTTTAAAAAACTGTGTAATGGTTTTAGAAGTATATTTGGATACAAGTGTTATGTTGTTGACTTCAAGGCAGAAGAGCCTTCCAAAAACAGCTCTACGTTAAAACACATAATTGCCCCTGTGATCAAAGGATCCTTTTGAATCTTATAATCAGTCTCGGATGGCTATGTTTCTAATATGATGTGCTAATATTCAAAAATTTGTATTAAAGGATGGTAGTGGATCAGTAGACACTTAGTTGTCATAACAGTTTTTGAAGGATGAATGGCCTATACTTAAAGACACAGAAGGTTACTGTGGAAGGAAAAGTGGAAAAGTATGGAAGAGCACACTTTTCACTGTACCTTTCCCTTATTGAGATTATTTTGTGTATTTTGGTTGGGCAGGAAGCTGGAATGTTGAATCATCTTTCACCTCTCTGGCAAAGGTTCAGGAAACAGTGTTGAATACAGCTAATAAACCTCTCTGCTCATGTTCATTGGCCTTTTTAGTTTCCTGAGTTTTCTTTATTTTTATTACTTATACTCCCACTTTTCTCCCTGTTGGGGGACCCAAAGTGGCATACAACATTCTGTCCTCTATTTTATCCTTAGGACAGCCCTGTGAGGTAGGTTACGCTGAGAATGTGTGACTAGCCCAGGGTCACCCAGCATGCTTCCATGGCAGAGTGAAGTTTTGAACCTGAATTTCGCAGTTCCTACTTTGACATTTCAACCACTACAACACACTGGCTGAATTATGAGCCTCAGATCCACATAAACCAGCTTCATGTTTTCTTTTATATGCCCTTAAACTAAGAACAAAGCTACAATGTTAAAGTGGAAGCTTTTATTTATTTAGATATTTATACCTCACTTTTCTCCCTAATGGGGGACTGAAGGGATTTACAACATTGTCCTCCCCTCTTCAATTTTATCTTTACAACAATAGCTCCTCTGTGAGATAGGATAGGCTGAGAGTGTGTGGCTGGCACAAGGTCACCGAGCAAGCTTCATGGCAGATTGGGGGAATATGATTGTGTCTCCCAGATTGTATTGTGACCACTGTCCTATGCTGGCAGGAACTCTGGGTGAATGGCACCAAGAAGGGAAAGTCCTAAGTTACTTCAGTGTCTTAGTTACTTCAGATGTGAAACCGAACTGGCCTTACACTCTGTTTTCTAATGCAAAGGATTTCACCACGTAAATAGAGAGATGCTGGCATAGGCAATAAAAGCCATTGGAGGCTAAACATTGGGATTTAAGAATTTGTGTGATGCTGGTCTTTGTGAGCAGCTCTGAAACATTCAGTCAATGTGTGGGTGTGTATGTCATCTGTACAGGGTCCCTTCTAATCAAGGAATGAGATTTATTAGAACTTGAGTCACTCTCTCCAAGGCCTCAGAGGATTATGCCCAAGTTCCATCTTCACAAGGGAGCATTGCTCCTCTCTCCTTTGAGTCCCTCCATAGGTTCTCAGTACTGGATTGCCCCTTAAATTGCCATTTAAAACAGCTGGTAAATGTCCCCCTTGTCAGATGCTCTGTGAGAGCTGAAGCCATGGAGAGGATGCTGCCTCTTGTCATCTGCAGCCGAAGAGTCCTCTTGGGCCCTCCTCTGCTCAGAGACTGCCTTGCAGGACACCAAGCCTCAGATGCCTTGCAGTGACATCACCTCTGGTGCAGGTTGATCCAGTTTTGCTTCTGGTGAGAGTGGCTGTGAAGGTTCCAATGAGGCCTCCATAGATGGCATACCATGACTTGGGTTGGGCCTTTTGAGTCATGGGCCTCTAGAATCAGCTAACTTCTGAGTCACTACCTTGTAGGCTAATGCTATGTACAGACAATTCAGACATATAAACTTTTAAAGCGTAACTTGTGCAGTACCCATGGTATTGTATTGAGGACATGAGAGGGTAGAGCATGCATGATTTGCACATTTTGTAAAGAGGCTTTCTGGTGCGTGATGGGGTATCAAACAAGGAGGAGCAGAGGCCTTTGAGGTCCCTGGGCCAGAGTTCAATATTACTATCATTTTGGGTCTTCAAGTGTCCTATGAGTATGATACCAACCTACACACCCTTGGCACAAGCTTATTAAGAGTAGCATGCCAAGCAAGTAAGCCAAGTGCCTAGTATATCTGCTTCATTATCATTTATGAAAACATTCCTGTGTGTCTTGTCAATTTGCTTGGATGGATGCAGTTAATATAATTGACATAGGCTTTTCAAAAGTGGTAAACATTTTTCTCTTCCTTGTATTTTACATTTTGAAAATACTATAATGTATGCTGTGGTCTATTGAACTGTCACATTTAAACAGTATCTTTGATTTACAGGTTCAGTTCACACATCCTAGCAAAACACAATTAAGGAAGTTTAACTTTGATGTAATACCTCATCTGACAACCTATGGTTGCGGTGTTCTGATATACAGGAATCAGAAAACCTGGTTTGAGGTGAATTCATGAACCATGATAACATGTGATGTCTGAACAGATAGAAGATTACTATCACACTCTGCAGAGGGTACAGTACCATGAAGTTATGACATAAACTGAAGTTACAAACCTGTACAGACAGAAAACAAAAGCAGATAAGCGGGAGTACAACAAAAGCCATGTTTTGGATTCTAAACTATGGTTGGCTGAAGCATGGATTCTTCTGCTGCACTTTTGTTTTCCAAACCAAGCTTTCCATTTAGTTCTTCACTGGCACTATGTTGAAACATATAACATGGCTATTGTTTGGTGTCATTGTGGGATGCCAGAGTCTGCTTTTCATCTTCTTTTCCTACTCCTTTCTGGTCCACTGGAGTAAGAACAATGTCAAGTGAATGTTCAAGGCATATTTTGTTTTTAGTCTTCTTTCTAATATCATACCTTTATGTCCTACTAAATTCATGGAACATCATCAAGCAAGTGAATACCATGAGCATATTGTAGTCTTTCCCAGCTTTTATTTGCTGTTCATAGAATAGTTGGAAATTCACAGACCCTTGTTTTTCTGTACCCACCAGTGAGAAAGAGCTACATGTAATTGCTTGAGCAGAGTCTTCCCCCCCCTTCCCTTTGTGGTTGCTTGGACATTATGATTTTGCTCCATGCACACTGTTTTTAACTGACATCATCCATATTTATCCACTTTCAAGTAGGGTGGATTTGATTTAATTCAAATCGATTTAAAGCATGATTTAAATCAGTAGTCAGTAAGGCTAGATTTAAATCATAAACAGTACTTCTCATGATGTTTCATTCAGGCCCCCAGGCCTTGCATTTCTTTGCTGCGGTGTTTGCATTATGCACACCTGCCTGACATACCCATAGGTAGAGGAACTTCGTTAAAATATTCCCAAACTGGGTCTCTTTTACAGCCTGCTGCCATTATAGGTTTTCTTCTCTAGGGAGAGAATGATATGATAAACCTATACACACAAAAATTCCAAGGCTTGTAGAGAATTCTGCTCAAAAGGTTTCGGTATCATTTTTACAGCTTGCCCCACTCTCCTCACACTTAGTTCCTTGTGCAGATCTATTCCACTCCAGTCACTCACACATGAAGCTGCCTTATATTGACTCAGACCCTTGGTCCATCAAAGTCAGTATTGTCTACTCAGACCGGCAGCGGCTCTCCAGGGTCTCAGGCAGGGGTCTTTCACATCACCTACTTGCCTAGTCCCTTTAACTAGAGATGCTGGGGATTGAGCCTGGGACCTTCTGCATGCCAAGCAGATGCTCTGCCACTGAGCCATGTCCGATCAATCTTCTATTCATTGAAATTTAGCACATAGATTTCCAGTGGTGCATTGGGAGTAAGGTCTTTTTCTCAACTCAGTATGTTAATTTTATGAAAAAGAGGCATGTTATCTCTGCAGACACAAATTCTCTGCAAAATCAAGCATCTGTGATAATATATTCTAGATAGAAAAATTGCCCAAAATAATCTTACAGAAGCCTCTGGAAGAGCATGATATTGTGAATGGATTAATGGAATTCATTTACCAAAAAATGTAAACATTGCATCAATATACAGCCTCATGCTACATAATTAAAAACTAATCCTTATTTCATGGTGCATAACCTTTGGATTATAATGTATCTTAAATAGAAAACTATCTTTAGATAGCTTTTCCCTCAAAGCATGTAATTTACAAAAATCAATTTAAATAAAAAAACGATTTTTAATTTAAAAAAATGCTTTCAAGCATTATCCTTAATATTTGTATTCGCAGCTCTTTTGCCCTTTTCCTGCCTCATCCAGCTTTCTGACCTATTTAACATATCAGGGCACACTTCTAGAAGTATACATTACCTTGAAAATGTTCAAGCAGTTACCTAGAAGAGTTGGTTTTTATACCCTGATTTTCCCTACCTTTAAGGAGTCTCAAAGCGGCTTACAATCTCCTTCCTTTCCCCTCCCCACAACAGACACCTTGTGAGGTATATGTGGCTAAGAGAACTCTGAGAGAGCTGTGACTAGCCCAAGGTCACCCAGGTGCTTTCATGTGTAGGAGTGGGGAAACCAGATTAGAGTCCACCGCTCTTAACCACTACACCACACTGGCTCTTGTATGATGTCCTTTTTTGGTTCAAAAGGCATACACTTTATTTCTGTATTTTAGTTTCAATAATAATCATGTGCATTTTCAGTGTCAGAATTGTCTTCCTCATAAACTGATTCCCTGTGCTCTCGTCCTCTCTATAATCCTTTTCCACTAAGGATGTATCTATGTCACAAACTTACAATGGTTTAACCCTACCTTGGAACTTCTCACAAATTAAGTGTTCTGCCAGAGTTCAGAAAACATTCAAGGTTTGCCTAAATAATCAGCAGCTGAGTAATAGCTTGTGTAAATACAGGGAAGGCTGCCAGATAGATTCCAAAGAAGCTCTGTGTAGTATTTTTTATTACGACCGATCAAGGTACAACAAAGCAGTGTTAAGTTTTTGAGTTCTCCGGAACTTTTTGTCAGGCTTAATGTTACACAAAAAAAGAGAAGAGAGACACTTGTTGAAGAGCACCATGATAAGGCCTGGAGGAGCCCTGGAGTAAACCCACTTCAGGTATTAGCTCTGCAGATGTGGGTTCAAGTCTCCTTTTGAAAATAAGGGCCATTTCAGTTCCTTCAGGGTGGCTTAGCACCTGCAAAGCCATGAGCTTGAGCCTGCCTTTGATCCATCTGCACTTTGAGGGGATGTCATGCCCTGAGACCTGACATCTTTTGAAGAAGGTGCAAGGTTCAACTCCTGGCATATCCAGTTAAAAGGATGAGGAGTACCTGAGACCCTGGGGAGCCTCTGCTAGTCAGACTAGACAACACTGAGTATGCGTAAAGCAGTTTGAAGTGCATACAGCAAGATGTTTCAGGCCATGTTCTTAATGTTTGTTGTCTGCACCCTGCATAGAATGTCAGATACATTTGAATACAGGTTTAGCAGGACAGACTAATTGTGATAAACAGTTTAGCTTTAGAACTCTTTAAAACAGTATGAATCCTTTAGCAGTTCCATGTTCATAAGATGTTTGTGTACAGAGGCATATAAAAGCCAACACATGCCTTTCTGTGATTCTTCAGACATGGAAGCATATTTGCAGGAGATACATAACTGAAGCAGCTACTAGAATGGGCAAGTTTGTGGCCAGAGACTTTAATGTATCCTTATACAAACCATGGCAAACCCCGTGGTGCAAAGTGGTAAGCTTCAGTACTGCAGTGCAAGCTCTGCTCACGACCTGAGTTCGATCTCAATGGAAGTTGGTTTCAGGTAGCCGGCTCAAGGTTGACTCAGCCTTCCATCCTTCCGAGGTCGTTAAAATGAGTACCCAGATCGCTGGGGGTAAAGAAAAGGTGACTGGGGAAGGCACTGGCAAACCACCCCGTAAACAAAGTCTGCCTCTTAAACGTCGGGATGTGACTTCACCCCATGGGTCAGGAATGACCCGGTGCTTGCACAGGGGACCTTTACCTTTTTTTTTAATACAAACCATGAGACTTTAAAGATAACTTATATCAAAAGAGGATTGCTTGCACGTGACGGAAAGTATAAATGCTTTCTGTAGGGACTTCTACTCTGCTAACTTAATTGGCAGGGTGGATAACTGATTGTTTATTCTCTTTTGAAATATCTAGACCAGGAATATCAGGTTTGAGTCATGGCAAGACACAAGTTCTAGTCAGGTGAAGTACATAACATGAATGATGTCTCACGTGTAAGAAACTAAGGTTGTATTAATTTTATGATGTTTTAAAATGCTACCACCCCATTTTTCTTCTGTTAAGCAGGATCCAAGGTAGCTTGCAATAGAAGTCACACCTAATGGTATGCGACAGTACAATAAAAATCTCTCTCACCTGAACAGGTGGAACAGGTCTTGGTTCTTTCTCAAGGGAGAGAGGTTCTTAACAATGGTTCAAGCACAGGAAGGGGAGTTGGGGCTGAGGGCCAAACTAGACATGGCCCCTTGGATGCCATCACCATTTTAAAGCAATTTAAAAATGCTATGAGGGCCTGATTCTGATAGGGCCCACAGTACGGTGGGCTGATGCACACATATCCCCGAGACTCCTTGTGCACTTGAAAAGGTATGTTGGGGGGAGGAATAGTGCCTTAGCTTTAAAATGGTGGTGGCGTCCAAGGGGCAGACCTGTGGAAGCTATCACGTCTAATTTGGCCCTGGGGAGCTAGTCTTCCTGAACCCTGAATGGAAACGCTTTGTCTCCCGGCAGCAAAAGCTACTGCAGTTTTTATATAGTACTCTTCCTCCAAGAAACTCTGTATCTTGCCTGTGGTTCCCCCAGAGGTCTCCCACCAGGCAGCTTAAGGTAGCAGACCTACTTAGCTCCAGCAATGGAAATGTCACGTTTCTTCCAGTTATTCTCTGGACTATTACTGTGCTTACTGTTTTGTGGCTGCATTTCCTTAGATGCAGATGTTCCTGTGAGAAATACTGTGTGACTAGCTTCTCAGATCTCTGGAATCCTCAAAATAATACCTAGTTGGGGCAAGCGACTGAGCACAATCCTTGTTATTGCTTCAGTGTTCCCTAGTGTTGTTTTCACAGGTGATTCATCACCTTTGGCTTCTTGCAGGATATTATTGTGTCCAGCTCTAAGGGCTGGAGTAATACAAGGGGTCATGTGACAGCTTCACTGTGAAGGCATGCCTGCTGAACAACAACAAAAAGGGCCTGATTAGTCATTTATGGTGCAGGGAAGGGTGAATGTGGAGAGTGGTCAGGAGGAGCTCTATATAGCAAGCTATACTTGGGATGTGTTGCACACTAGTGATAAAAGTACACTTTGTGAAAAAAACTTACATTTATTTTTCAGTTAGAAAAACAAAACCTCTCCCAATGTTGTAAAGCAGATCTTTAGTCTTAATAAAGACTAACTGGAACAATAGATCTGCATTGTGTTGGACCCAGCCTTAGTGTTTTGCTGGCATGCAGTGCTTCAGTAGCTGAGGTGGGATAATTTTTGCAATCTCCCTTCTCTTATTGCAGGCTTCCATTCCTGTTCGCTACAACTTCAATAACAACTTTTTTGCTGGGCTCAATGAGCTATGGCCAGGGTCCCCAACATGGTGCCATGGCACCCGCCAGCAACTTTTGTGGCAGTTGCCAAGTGTTTTTTAGATAGTGGGCAGGGCCAAGTAGAGCTTTTGCTCAGCAAGGCTTCTGATTGACTATTGGAGATTTGACTGGCTATGCCGATTTTTTTAAATGTTGCTTTGGCAGCAGCTGCCACCCCAGCACAGGGATCCGCACTGTGTTTCTGAAGTTAAGCTGTGGTAATCATTTGGTGGCTGGCTCCGCCCCCTGTGGCAGCCATTTTGTGGCAGCCATTTTGTTTCTGCACCCACCATGCCATGTCAGAATTCTTAATGTGCCCATAGGCTCAAATTGGTTGTGGACCCCTGAGCTACAACAAGGGGAGGGAAGAGAGAAAGTTCAGCTGATGAGCTCCATTGACTTTACTTTGGATCCATCCCAATGTCCCTGGAACTGGGTAACTCAGAGAGGTACTTCGGTATGTATGTGTTTAAAGTAAAAATTACATTGCAGTGGCTTGATTGGTGTAACCACTCTTAATGGGATATATTATGTTTATGAATATATAGTTCCCTTCACATTTTCTAAAATATGCATATCCATTATTAGAAGAGAAGTACGTACTTGCAGTTTAGACGTTGTGATTAACCAATCTTATACTTTAACTGGTCATGGTTTTACCCCAAACAAATCTGAATACGCTTGTGATATACCACTGATGCTGACTAGATAGATTTGAGTCTTCAGAAATCTGCTGAAACATTGAATTTTGCTTTCATGTCTTGTTGCTCCTCTCTGTTATTAGAATGCAGTGGATTGCAGAAGCCACTTCTTTGTAAAGCTGAAATAGAAAATTGCATCTAAAATATCTCACATCAACAAGTTTGACTCTGTTGGATTCAGTGATACTTTCTTTTCAGGAGGAAAAAAACACACAGTATAATGTGTAAACTAGTTCTGATAGACGTCATGAAGGGGAAGAGAACCATGGGTTTTGGACTAGTGGAGAAAGAGAAGGGAGAGTTAGATAATGAAACATGTAAGGAGCATGAGCGCAAAGGAGATAAATGAGGTCTGGGTGTTGGGCAAGACAAACACATATGAGCATGGGATAATAAGTTCTGTTTTAAATAATGGTTAGTATGTATTATCTTTGTGCTGAATTCTCTTTGACTTGTTTGCATAGCCATGAAAATTGCTTAGCATCATGAACTTGGATCCTTTTTAAAAAAAAAAAAAAAAAACCTGTGGTTCTCTCTGCCACTGTTAAGGGGAGAATTCCCTATGCAGGTTTCCCACAAGACTTAATTCTGGGTCATTATATGGTGTTTGAATGGTGTGAGGAGAGGAAAACTGAACGGAAATGTATAGTGTGTGTGATAAACTGTGGGAATGTATACATCCCAGCTTGCCTTGCCTTCTGGAAACAAGCTATCCTCTGTTGTGTGTTTAAGAGCCTGGTGTATTCTTTTAGATACTATGGCCTTGTATTCTAAACAAGTTTACTCTACATTGCTAGTCACGTGTGCTTTGAAAATAGCTGCAATAAATATAAAATTGTAATGGCTTCCCTACTTCAGATTTAAACAACTGTTGTAATGGCAAAGGCCTTGAGCGTAATGCTAATAATGGATCATATTTTGAGGATGCTTGCTCGCTTAAATGGAACCATCTGTTTAAATGTAGTTATACAGCAGGGATGGGGAACGTTTTTTCTGCCAAGGGCCATTTGGATATTTATAACATCATTCGCGGGCCATACAAAATTATCAACTTAAAAATTAGCCAACCAAGCCCCAAGCAGGCAGCTGCCCCAGAAGACACCCCCTGCCATGGGCAAGCAGGCAGGCATCCAACTGGTTGTGCACTAGTCCACCTGGTGGCACAGGATGATCTGTTGCACCAGCCGAGCATAGCCGTCCAGCCACACGCCGGAGTTGATCCTACTCCGCATGGTCGGGGCCGGATTCTACAGCCGGCTCCTGCTACCTCCGCCTGCAGGGATGAAATGAGGACACACTAGCTAAGAACTTACCCCCCCCATGCATTCTGCCCCCAGCCCTCTTGTAGTACAGAGGGTATACGTTTCTCCACGGCCCGGGTGGGAAAGGGTTAATACAGTTTCTTGGGTGGTCCTAGCAGCGCCATAGCTAACAACTCTTCTGAAAGGGGGGAAAAAGGTTCCTTTTCTTGGCAAAACAAGCTCAAATCCCCCTTGAATAGAGGCTATTCCTGTCCATGGGAGGGGGTGGATTGCCAGTCTTAGATCCTTCTGAGTTAGAGATCTGCCAGGACCCATGAAGGGCCAGACCAAATGATTTCGCTGGCCTTAAACGGCCCCCGGGCCTGACATTCCCCACCCCTGATATACAGGGTTAGAAATAGACATCTTGGTGACTTATAATTAGAGATTCAATTTTGAAACAACTTTCATAAGTATCCAGTGAGTGACAAAGTAATTTAAGCAGCCCATACCTCATAGTTTCTTACCTTCTTTTAAAAAAAGATTTTTTAGAAAACCCTATGCTATTATAAAACTCATATGGACACTGCTTACTGGTTCTTTGGAAATGCCGCTAAGGTTATATGCTTACCACCCAGTTTCCCTCTCTTCTCTTAGAATTGAATGATCTCCTATTGTTCAGCCTCTATTTCCTGAATACCTTATTTCCTGTAGGTATGCTGTTTATACCTGTAAAGAGTAGAAGAGCTTTGTAATAACCCTACAACCTACTTTGTGAAATAGGCTGTAACATACACCAACATGGGTCTACTGTCAGGAGTCCAGTCTGTTGCTTGAATAAACTTCTTTCTAGCATTTGAATGAGGGGCAGACCCAACGTTCTTTGTGTTGTCTGTGCAGAATACAGCATGGTGAGCCAGCATGGTGTAGTAGCTAAGAGCGGTGTTCTCTAATCTGGAGAACTGGGTTTGATTCCCCACTCCTCCACATGAGCAGCATACTCTAATAATTGGGTGAGCCGGGTTGGTTTCCCCACTCCTACACATGAAGCCTGCTGGGTGACCTTGGGCTAGTCACAGTTCTTTTAGAGCTTTCTCAGCCTGACCTAACAAGGTGTCTTTGTGGGGAGAGGAAGGGATAGAGAATGGAAGCCGATTTGATTCTCCTTTTAAAAAGGTAGAGAAAATCGGCATATGCAAACCAATTCTTCAGACATTGAAAGAGTTGGGACATCTCTGAGGAGCTTTCTTTCTCAGACCCGTATTCAGAGGTGTGGCACTGGCTGACTCCATTCCTGATACACAATATAAACTGGCAATAGCTGTTCTAGGGGAGAAAAGCTTCTGCAAATGCCACCCTAGCAGTGCAGTCCTATGCAGAATTACTTTACTCTCAGCTCATGGATTTCATTGGATTTAGAGACTGCACTTTAAATTTATTAATTAGTCACTCTAGAAGAACAGGGGATTCATCTGATTTGTGTTCCCCACCGCCCACTTAAACATGATATTCCTGCTTATTGAGTGCATGCCTTAGTATTTAACATGCTATCTTCTCCTGATTCCAAGTCACCAACACAGTTAAACTAGCCACCGATCTAGTAGCGTCTAGTAATAATGCATGATTATGGGTTTCCTGTACAGCAGCTGGAGGTGAAAGCTTCCCCCTTCTATGCTGTGATCTGATGAGTCTCACAGCAGATGCTCTTTAATCTTTACTGCTGTTGCTTCTCATTCCACATAAAGGGGAATAAAATAAATCCACGCTCACAGGGAAAGAAAATGAAACAGCTGTATCAATGTACTGCTGCCTGGAAGTTGGTTTCTGGCAATAACTTAGAAACATCCTTGGCAGAAGACCACTGGTTTTGCTGAGCTGTTTTTTCCCCAAAGCAGGCTATGGCAGAGTGAAATGTGGCTTGAAAATGGACTCTCTGGGAGTTTAGGTCCCACGCACGAGAAGCATTTCTGAGCACAGCTGTCCAAATGACATTGGTGTTAGAGAGGGAAATGCCAGCATGAGCTGAGGCTTTGGACATCCCAGTCACTTTGTCCATCCATCCTTTGTTGTTTGCAAATTCCATCTGACTTGAGTTGATCTCTCAGATGAATACTGGGTAGTGGTGGAAAGTGCCATCAAGTCACAGTCGATTTATGGCAACCCCATATGGTTTTCAAGGCAAGAGATATTCAGAGGTGGTTTGCCATTGCCTGCCTCTGTGTAGCAACGCAGGGCCTCCTTGGTGGTCTCCCATCTGAGATCTTATGAGATCTGGTTAGCCTGGGCCATCAAGGTCAAGACTGCATTAGCCTTGCACTTGGGTAAAAAAACTTGACTAGCCTAAACTCTCCCTGTATGAGTAAACATTGCATATTAAAAGAACTAAGTTTTTTGCTGGAAGTTTGAATGGACTTTGTGCATTACTTTATTCACTAAATTCATATCATTGGGTTTTCAAGGCAAGAGATGTTCAGAGGTGGTTTGCCATTGCCTGCCTCTGCGTAGCAACCCTGGACTTCCTTGGTGGTCTCCCATCCAAATACTAACCAGGGCTGACCCTGCTTTAGCTGACGAGATCTGGCTAGCCTGTGTCATCAGGTCAGGGCATACTGGATGGAGTCCATCTAAATTTCATGAATAGTTTTGTCCTGGTAATTTAGCAGGTGCCCAGTGATGTCAGATTTGGGAGAAACTTGAACCAGAAAATTAAGTAATTTAAATATTTAAATAATAGCAAAAGAAGAAAAATACACCGTGTACAAGTCTGGACCTTTTGTAAGCAGTGAAGTTTGTCCCAGCTTTGTATCTCATAGCCCATCTAATATAATTGATTTGCAGCACAACAGCCCTGACAACTATAGAGAAATACTGTATTTACATATGTGGGACAGAACATTTTTCCTGGGGAAAATGCAGCATCTCTGGTAGTGCATTTCATGGTGCAGTATATTTCAGGTTGCCTCTCCTGTTCTACCTAAACAAATACATTTAGCTACACTACATTTTCTGGATATCCCCCCAGTGCCTTTCTCAGTAGTCTGGCACACAAAATTAAGCAGATGAAGCTTTTTATGGCATGGAGTATGCAATGGGGAAAATTTGACCTTGCTGAATTTCTGCATGTCAGGCAGCTGTAAAAGGCAAAGAAAGGAGGCTGGGAAAGAGGGCCATGCTACATATTGGAGGAGAAATCTGGCCTTTTAGAGCTTGCTATATGTTTCAAAGGGTGGCTGAATGAGTACAGATTGATGAGAATGTACTTTAGTGGCATACTCAGTTTTTCTTTGGGGGCTGCTAACTTGGACTAGTTACCACTCACTTTATTCTGTTTCTGCAGCTCATTTTTCTTTTATGTTCTTTTATTTGTCTTATAGTCCACCTTTCTCACTGAGATGCAAGGCAGATTACACAGCGCAAGTCAATAGGATGGACCATTCAATAAGCAATGTAATAGGATTAGTGTGTGGTAATTAAAGCAAATAAAAATCTGGAACAAAGTATAAGTATTAACATGGCATATTAAATGATGCCAAAATCATATAATAGGATAATACATACAACAACAGATAGTTCTTACTGTGGACGGTAGTATAATCCACAGTCTTCTTCCTGAATCATTCCATTATCCTTCCTTTCCCTAGATTTAACAGCCTCTGGCTACCCAGCAATCCATCAATAATTCCATTATAATAAAGCCCTATTACCTTTGTAAAAATGACGCCCCCCCCCCCGAGTAATTCAGATGTGCATAGTTTGCAAAATACCAGGAGGGTGGAAGCCTTCCTGACTTCATCAAGCAGGCCATCTCACAAGGGGGGGGGGCACAACAGAGAATGTAAGTCTAGGGGCAGTTGTTGATCATGCCATTTGCAGGGTGGCACCTGCAGAAGGCTTTGCTCAGGTGACTGAAGCTGTTGTGGCAAAGCATAAGGAGGGAGGCAGTCACACAGATGATAGGGTCCGAGGCCATGAATAATAGCGAGACTGATACTTAACCATTTGGGTTAACGCTATGGAGATTAAGGGCCTTCCTACATCACATCTGTCACTTAAATTGTCCTTGGTGGCAGCTGTTGATGAGGCTGGACTTGCCATGCAGTTGGTGTTTTTCTTTCTCTCAAGGCAGTTCACACCTTTTCAGATGTTTGCTTTGGTGTAGAGAAAATTGCCAAGCCACATGATAAACCTTTCACCATCAGATAACAGCCTCAGTGTGGGGTAATTTGAATGTACTTTTGGTATTGGCAACAGTAAATTATAGACAGGCATTCAAGTAGCCCTGAATTAATTGTGCCCTAATTACCTAATCTTACACAATCCACATTGATTGGAAAATCTTAAACCGAAAAGGATTATTTCATTCTTTTTAAAACACGCATCGAGAGTGTTCACAGAATCTTTTGTCAACCAGAATTGTTTTATAAGGTTCCAGAACAATGAACCTGGCATGTTTTCATAATTGTATGGATTAGAGTCTCCACCCTACCTTTCACAAGAGCTCTTTGAAAGAGTGGGAAAATTGTGAATTCTATTGCCTTGCTTAACCAGTCTTTCACTGTATATGATAAAGGGAAAGGACAACATCTGGATTAGGTGAATTTGTGCATGTAGCTGAATTGCATTGTGTGCTTGGCTGGGGATGGAAAAATCCTAGGCACCTAGAAAATTGTTGTTGGTGTGTTAGGAATTTCAAATATTCCTCCCCCCCCCCCTCCAATGTCATATGCAGGGCTGGTTCCTAGGAAATAGAAGCTTCTCTTTTTTCACCTTAGTCCAGGTTTTGGTCCTATTATGTTAAGCAAGTAGAAAATCCAGTTCCTGTTCCTATGAATACATGTCTTTCACTTGATTGATGCCCTAAACAAACTCTGGGTAGGAAGTGTTAGAGCTTTCTCTTTACCCTGTACTAAGCAGCTGAGTTTAGGCTCACCCAGTCATTAAAAGTGAGGTAAATTATCAGTTCAAGACCTGGATGTACCTTGTAAGAAATTGGAAATGATAGCATTGTGTCAGTATGGCACTGTAGGATTCACCTGAATCAGAGAGTTGTCAAGAGTGTTGTGATGAACCCCGAAGTGACACCATGGTGATGCCTCTCCCCGTTTCCCTGACCACCACAGTGTCCCACTGGGTGCCAGCCACCAGCTAACTACCCTAGTGAATGATCAGCTTGGGTTTCCGTTACTAAGACAGCAGGACCAAGGAGTGCTCTGGAGGGTCATGAGTGCAGGTAGCGTTGCTGGCAGTGCACGTGAGTGAACTTCAGTACACAACAGAGCAGTGAACTTTTCTTCTAAGTGTTTTTGAATATTTGGGGTAAGAGACTGATATGGCTGGAAATTGAATACTTAATACTGACTTGTTTCCTTCTGAAGTAGGGGTAGGCAGATTTTGCTGTGAAAAACAGTTATAATTTTAAATTCGGCCACTTGATCAAGCCAAGTGAAATGTTCACATTGACACTTCTGCATTTTGTACATGCAGAAGTATGCACATTAACTCCCACACGGTCGTGGACAAGATTGTAGGCATGATTTCTTTGTATTTTCTCACAGCAAAACTCAGTCCATGTTGTGTCTGGGAAACCTGACTGGGCAAGGTTACCCAGGTGAGTGAATATGAGTGTTCAATAGCTATAGACCTATTGTACAGAAATAACATCAATACCATAGACCCTGTATTGATGATAGCATTTTACTTGTCTTCTAGTTGAGCTAAAACCATGGCTAACTACAATACAACAAAGACTCAATTACCACTTAGTTAATGCAAAATTATTTTCTTTTTCAGCCTTTTTTTCAGCTTGTAAAATTACGAAAACTTGGGCTTAGTGATAATGAAATTCAGCGACTTCCTCCAGAGATAGCAAACTTCATGCAGCTCGTGGAACTTGATTTGTCTCGAAATGGTAAGCTAGAATACATACATGTTGTATGGGATTCTTTTATAGCTTAGCTCAAGATGAATGGAGCATGGATGTCTCAATACAGGAGCATCTTTTACCAAACACTATTTATTCACATAATTATATATAAATCATCTCTAGTGTTCTGTATGAGGAGTTCTCCAGGGGTTGTGTTCATTAGGAACAAAAGCCACCTTCTGAGATTCAGAGTTCTTTTTTTGAAAAAAGATTGAAGACCCAAAATTTTCGGCATGTGATTTTTCCACTTGGAAATGCACATTTAAGATTCCATGTTAAACTGCACCCCCAAGTTAAAAACATGCTAATGAGGAGTTAGCCTTGGTGGTGGTGGTGGAAAGTGATGTCAAGTTGCAGTGGACCAATGGCAACCCCGTAGGATTTTCAAGGCAAGAGACTTCAGAGGTAGTTTGCCGTTGCCTGCCTCTGCGTAGCAGCCTTGGACTTCCTTGGTGATATCCCATCCAAGTACTAACCAGGGTTGACTCTAAAGTGACATGACATCACTTCCAGTTGTGACATCACAGTGCATGCGCTGCTCCCTGCCCCCCCTCCAATCTTGCACCAATTACCAGGCTCGGCGTGGCAATCCTACTTTTCACCCATGTAGCTAGTCCTGTTCTGGGCTGTTTGCTTTATGTCAGCTTAAACTATCTTTTGAGATGGTTGACAGGACAAAATGGAAAGAAGGATTCCTGTGCATCCCTGAGTTCCTTGGAGAAGGGTGGGATAAAGTGTGGCCTCTTGCAGAATTTAGATGAGATGGGGGGAAAAGAGGTAAGGGACCAGTCCTTGCTCCAGTTCAGTGCAGACTTGAGGTTGCCATATTGAATGGACTCTTCCCTACAGAGATGGCCAGAAGGCTTTACTCTTATGCTCAGCAGGTCATACTCAAAAAGCTCTGCTCAGATTTTGGTTTCAAGCCAAGTCAAGCTAGCTGGAGACAGGGAGATAGCTGCCACATACCCCTGGGCAAAATAAAATACATCTGGTTTATTTCTTTTTCTTGACAGCAGCTAACTGTTGCTACTTACCGAAGTAGTCCAATTCAAATTTATTAATATGGTCAACTGACCAATCATGTGCCAACACATCAAATTACAGAAGTAGTGGTAATAGGAAGAAAGTGAAAAACCTGCCTAAACCTTGGAAATCTCCAATAAAAATAAAATAAAAGTTCTTTAGATTGTAGCCACTTTGATAGATCCTTGGCTACGTCAAAGTAGTATCTCTCATACTACTGCATGATGTCTTCACCCCCTTCCTCCTTTGCCATATTAAGTGTCTGCCTACTTAACAAGACACACTAATGTTTTGTTTTTTTGTACTATTATATTATACTATTATATTTATTTGCTTTATTATATAATGTTTATACTTCATTATACATTGAAGTAAAAACTCCCCCTCCTCCCCTCAAGTCGTTGCGGCATCATAGCTATTGTGTTCTGCATTTGGTCAATCTTGCTGAAAGACTTGGGTCAGTATTGTTTATAACTGATCTGCCACTTCCATTTTCCCCCAGATGTCTTAAATCTGGGAGGACCAGACACACAAAACCCACAAACACCCCACCGCATTTGGGATTCAGGGTTTGTCTTTTATAGTTGCTGTTTGTGGATGTGTTGTGCGTCTCTACATCAGAGTGACCTTTTTTGCTCTTTGGTGTTGGTGCTTTGCATTGCTATGCTTTTCTGATGAGAAAGTTGAAGTAAGAACACCTAAGACTAAATTCATACCACTTCTATTTAGCACTTGTTGTGTTGGCTGTCCCATAAGCCTTTTTCATAGTCTTTGATATATTCGCTCAGAAATCTTTGAGTATCACATTACTATCCTGTTTGCTTAGATTTCCCACCATCTTCAGTGAGACTGCTGTTAACTGTTTCACCTGAAGCCATAAATTTCTTATGAGGTCATTTCTAAACAACAGTTATTTGGAACAAGCTTAAAGTAAAGATTGTTTCCTAGATGTAGCAGACAGTGTGAATATAGAGGATGTAGGAGGTAATAATATGCATTAATAACTTCCTTCACCTCCCAGTTCTTTGTTTTTGAATGGAAATGAGCTTCTTTATGGACTTCTCAGATGGCATTACGGTCAGGCCATCATGCTCAAGAGCATATCATAATTGTTCTATTAGTCCCTTCTTCTAATCCAGTTGACTTTTAAAAAGTAAGACTTTGTTCAGTTATGTATCTGATTCTGAAGTGTGCCTTCTGCCTGTGGATATTTAAATGCACAGATGGGGGCACACTCATCCCCAGCAGGTTTTTCTGCGGACTTAGGGGACCACCATAGAGAGCTGGGGTCAGCTGCAGGCCAGACCACAATGGTGGCAGTCACTTGGAGTGGCTCCTGGGCTCGTGCTGCTGCCACGGTGGATGATTTGGGCTGCTCTGGGGGTGGCTAGGCCCGGCTTTCTGTGGCGGTGGCCATCCCCACAGCAGAGTGCTGAGCCTGCCCAGGGGATACCCCCTTTCCCCCGTGAGGGGGGAGATGGGGTTCCTCCCCCCTTCCCCCATGAGGGGGGTCCTCCCCCCTTCCTTACAAGGGAAGGACGAGATGGGGTTCCCCCCACGGGTTTCACGAACCCTCACTTGTGTTTATTATAAATGCAGACAAATAAGAGTAGTTGATGAAATATGAGCTCTGAGCTGGATTCTTGTAGCATTGCTGTGGCATTAAGTCTCCCTTCCTCATCTGTCCCTTCTACCGGTGTCCTTTACCAGCAGTTAAAAGATCTTGTTATTTTGTCTGATATTCCCCAATAATGGTACTGCCCATCCTTCTAGTGATGTGTGTTTGTGTTTTTAATTGGATTTTATATTTTATCTGTGTTTTAAAATGTTTTTATGTTTGCTGCCTTGTGGACTGTGTTTGGTTGGAAAGGCAGCAAATAAATGTTTGAAATAAATTACGTGTATCTGTCCCAAGGTTTCAGCTAGCTGTTTTATATATAGCTATCACTCTGCATGGTGTGGCATCATATTTCCTGTAGCTATGTACACTTGCAACCTGAACAGAATAGTACCCCCCTCCCCAAAAAAAACCTTCTGCCATTTTGAGATTAATTTAGTATTTTCTAAATAGGATATGTACTCTGGATTGCTGGTATATTTGAGTAAGGAAAGATTTTTCCTTTACATCAATTTGGCTAGTGATACTGTAGTTATTTAGTTGTGTTTGCCTTTGCATGTAATATCTGGCTTGTCCCAGAAAATTTAGGCCCCTTTCAAACTGCCCTTATAATCTGTTTTAGCAGCTGGTGGCTAATGGAATTTTTGTGTCATTTCAGACAACCGGTTTGGCTCCTGGCTGTTAATGGGTTTTTTAAACCTTTTCATACGAAGTTGCTTGTGTCCTGTGGTTGAGCCGTTTTTTTATGTAAACTGCTTTCTCTTGTTCTCAGCTTGTCTTTGCGCTTCTCAATTGCTGTTGTGTGCTCTTTAAAATGTCTGAAGCACTTCCAAAAGGACCTCTTTTTCCCTGCCTTTTTTCACAGTGTGTTCTTTTTCGGACCTTTTTTTGAACATTCTAAGATTAGCGCTGTAGATGCTAGAGCAATATAGCAATTCAGTGCTATATCACCAGCATTCAAATGCATTGAATTGATATACCAGTCTAGCACTATAGCACAAATCTTAAAATGTAAAAAAAAACCCCACAAAAGAACGTGCTGCAAAAAAAGGTGGGGGAAAATAGTGGCACTGTTTAAAACGGCCAGAGCTCTTCAGAGCGCTTTAGAGACAGCTCATAGATGGATTGAAATGAACTGTATGAAGCGCCTGTCCCTGTATCGCTTTACTTGGAATCGGACCAACAACGGATAACGTCCAGTTTAGAACTGTAATCTGAAAGGGGCCTTAGAAAGCTCTTGGGACTTTTACAGATTCAGAGCACTCTGCAGAAGCTCGAGCTGAAGTGCAGGGTTTAGAGATGTAGTGGGAAAGAAATGAGAAAGTAGTTCAGACAATCTGGTTAAATAACTCTCCAACAGGATACCTCCGGTTTAGTTGCTGGCTGGGGTATTCTGGGCAGTTGCAGTTGAGTACAACTCTGGTTCTGGTTAACCAGAGTAAGCAATTATCCCGTAATCTTACGGTGCCTTTTAAGGTGATTAGACACCACATTTTTTAAATGTTCAGACTGACAGACCCAAATTAATGACCCGCTCTAAAATGACTGCATAGGAAAGGATTCCTGGGATGTGATAGGTAGCCACACTTTAAATTAGGTTAGTTTTTAAAAAAAATAAACTTATCAAACACATCTGCTCCTTTCTGCTTAGAAATGCTGAGTCCAGTGGTGGGTATTCATAGTCAGTAGATTCTAATCTTTTGGTTTGTTTGTTTTAAAAGAAAGTTTGCTTGCATTCATTCCTGAGAAAATGTAAACAGTGTTCTTACAATGAATATTACAGTGCTCTTACAATGAATGCTTTTACAATGAAGCCAGTGCGGTGTGGTGATTAAGAGCGGCGGACTCTAATTTGGGTTTGTTTCCTTGCCTCTCCGCATGAAGCCTTCTGGCAAATCTTGGCCTAGTCACAGTTCTCTCAGAACTTTCTCAGCTTCACCTACCTCACAAGGTGTCCTGTTGTGGGGAGGAGAAGGGAAGGCGATTGTAAGCCGTTTTGAGCCTCCTTAAAGGTAGAGAAAATCGGGGTATAAAAACCAGCTCTTCTTCATCTTGATGGTCTGTGGTGTATTTTCCCTCTACAGAGGGGCTAAAACTTTAAATGCAGTTTCATTGGCCAGCTAAGACTGTATCAAAGACAGGAGGGTGTTGGCTACTCTCAGTACAGCTCAGCCTCTGATTACAGGTTTTATAGCATTGTTCAGCTGTGCCTGTGTATGGTCTGTGCCAGAGCATCTGAAAATCACACTTGCGTGAAGATTTTTATACCCCGCTTTTCTGAAGGAGTTTCAAAGTGGCTTACAATCACATTCCCTTCCTCTCCCTAAAACAGGCACTTTGGGAGATAGGTGGGGCTGAGAGAGTTCTGAGAGAACTGTGACTTGGCCCAGGGTCACTCAGCAGGCTTCATGTGGAGGAGTGGGGAATCAAACCTGGTTCTCCAGATTAGAGTCCACTGCTCTTAACCACTACACCATGCTGGGTGTAAGATTGTGAGTGTTTAAAGGAGGTGTACCCATTAACCCAACTACATTAGGGATGATCCTACCTGTACCTGGTTAGCCATTGTAGAGGCCGAGATGCACATTTAAATTAGCAACTGAGTGAGGAAAACAAGTTCACATCTGTCAATTCTATACATAATTAGAACTTTTGTTGCGTATTGATACGCTATTTAAGTAGCTCTTATATATTTAGTATATTCCATGTACTGAAAATTTGGAAATACATGGCATGTCATCAAAATGGCCCTTTAAAAAAAGCCAAATGTAGCATGATTTTAAATGAAGCTAGATATCATAAAATACCTACTGTAGCTGGTTTTCAGGATTTGCAGATCTTTGATTGCTTTCCTGATGTGTTTACATTCTCCTTGCCCACTACGCATTAAGGAAGCTTATGCACATGCTTCCCAGTGGTTTGTTTTTAAAATTTTCTTTCAAAAAGAACAGAAAAGAGAAAAAGAGGGGAAAAGGTATTTATAAAGTGGAGACAAAATGTAACAACAATGATGGCAAATCTACACACAAGGGTTTCAAAATATCTATAAAGGGTTTTAAAATATCTAAAAATAAGTTTATGCACAATTGTCTATATGCCATGTATTCAAATATTGATAAAGTTCTAAGGTCCTCAATCCATTCTTTTACCAGAGGTTGGGATTTATCTTTCCATGTACATGCTTCTCATTTGTCAAAATTTTATCATTGTGATAGTGACTAGAACTATAGATGTTGCATACACATGACAGAGAGAAAGCTTATAAGCCAGGTTTGAGGCATGTGAAACAGATGGGCAGCCCTGTGTGGGCGTGACAAGTTTATACCTCTGGACAGCTGTACTCGCTCATAGATTGAGAGCTAAACTGTTTACACCATTTGATACATTTTCTTTCTTATCATGAAGACTAGAAATGTGTTTTGCACTTGCATGAACTCCTAAGGTTCAGTTTGAGCCAGGACTTCTGGTGCTTGAAGATGGATCCCAGGCACATAAAAGTACTGAAAAGGATAATGCCTTTGAGCAATGTGTATAAAGTCCATTTCCTTCCATTCTAAATGACCCTAACAATATTGTCGAAGGCTTTCACGGTCAGAGTTCATTGGTTCTTGTAGGTTATCCGGGCTGTGTAACCGTGGTCTTGGTATTTTCTATAATCCATGAAACACAAGCTGATTTTCTTCTGAAATTCTCTCATATGCTCCAGTAACCAACGTAGATTTGCAATATGATCTCTAGTGCCTCTTCTTTTTCTGAACTCAGCTTGAACATCAGGCATTTCTCGTTCCATATATGGTAACTTTTATTTTAGCTTAAGCTTAATGCCACAGGACTCCTGTTTGTTTGAACCTAAACGTATATGAGTTGCTTTGAACATTCTAGTATTATAATTGTAGTTGTGCATGCTGCTACTGGGAGAGAAAATTCTAGAGCTGGGTTGACTGTAATTTGAAAGAACACATATTTAGGGTTGCCGGCTGGCCTAGAGAAAGATGTCCTGTCTCTTTAATAGAGACTTAATATGTGGAAATGGGCAATTGAAACTTTTCCTGGCATTGAAGTTTATAACATCTCATTAAGCCTTTACTAAAGACCTAGGACACGTCTCTCCAGGCCAGCCGGCAACCGTACTTAGAATATTCTTCTGTAGTCCAATGAAAGCAGTTTAATTTACAAATATGTTGGACCTACTGGCAATGATTTTGAAGAAGATAAAAAGGAGGAAAAAACATTGTCTGCCTTCTGTATGAGATCTTTGCTTCCACAGTAGCTAGCTAAGTGCACACTTGTTGATTGTACCTATTTTCCCCCAGACAGGACTGAATATTAGAGCCATACTTGGAGATTCTTAAAATGTTAATCTTCTCCCAAAGCTGAAATAATTGGATCTCAACAGCAACCTTGACCACACAGTGGGTAGCCATGTTAGTCTGTTTGCAGTAGTCAAAAAGGGCAAGAGTCCAGTAGCACCTTAAAGACTAACAAAAATATTTTCTGGTAGGGTATGAGCTTTCGTGAACCACAGTTCACTTCTTCAGATCTGAAGAAGTGAGCTGTGGCTCACGAAAGATACCCTACCAGAAAATATTTTTGTTAGTCTTTAAGGTGCTACTGGACTCTTGCCCTTTTTGACTACTTGACCACACAGTTTTTGCTGTAGTACAGGGTTCAGGAGTCATCACTAGCAAATGTTTGTTCTTAAATAATGGTTTAAAAGATTTAACCCAGGCATCTAAAGCCCCAGCTGTGTAAAGTTTAGAAGACTAGGAAAGATTTATTGTTCTCATGTAGCACTATAAACAATAAACTAGCTGTGTGCATCTTTTATTGTATATGTTTGTCTTTTGCCATGACATAACAATAAACAGCAAATTGGCTGGGAAATTCATGGATAAATCAGGGTTGGAAAACTGTTGCTTAGTTATCTGGACACCTTAAACTTGATTAGGTGCTTAGCAATTGGAAAGAGTCAGTTTCTCAGAACCTCTTGTTCATGACAAAATGTGTGTGTGTATGCAAGGATGCCATTTAGGGAGGGTGATCGGTTCACTCCCCCCCCACCTCTGCTTTGCAAATCACATGTCACCATTCTTTAGGAACACCATTATTTCTAGCAAATTTGCTGATTCTACCAAGTCAGTGATTGTTATAAATACTGGATTAAGCCAATGTACTAATGATTTATGCCAAAGTAAAAAATCATGTTACTAAAAAAAAAAGTAACTCAGAGCGACATAACACCATAAGAAAAGCCATGCTGGATCAGACCATGGTCCATCAAGTCCAGGAGTCTGTTCACACAGTGGCCAACCAGGTGCCTCTAGGAAGCCCACAAACAAGACCACTGCAGCAGCATTGTCCTGCCTGTGTTCCAAAGCACCTAATATAATAGGTGTGCTCATCTAATCCTGCAGAGAACAGGTATGCATCATGTCTAGTATCCATTTTTACTAGTAGCCATGAATACCCCTCTCCTCCATGAACATATCTATTCCCCTCTTAAAGCCTTCCAAGTTGGCAGCCATCATCACATCCTGGGGCAGGTAGTTCCACAATTTAACTATGTGTTGTGTGAAGAAATACCTCTTTTTATCTGTTCAGAATCTCTCACCCTCCAGCTTCAGCAGATGATCTCGCATTCTAGTATTATGAGAGAGGGAGAAAAGAAGCAACCAAAATGATCAGGGGACTACAGCACAGCAACTGCTGTATGAGAGTGGTTAAAACGCTTAGGGCTGTTCAGCTTGGAAATAAGGTAGTTAAGGGAAGACATGATAGAGGGAGAAGCTTTTCTGCACCTTCTCAAGCTCTGCAGTATCCTTTTTTAGGTGTGGTGACCAGAACAAAAATGCTGTTAAAGCAGGGCTATTGAGGTGAAGGCTAATTTGGGAAATCTTGAATATAACCAAATTTTAGGCCTTTAAAATCTTTCTGAGAATCTCTTTGCCTCTCCTCGCTACTGGACTCTGTAGCAGTGCCCTTTAGGGTCAAAATAAACATCACCAGTATAATAGATCTCAATCTTCTAAAGGGACATCACACTGCATGGGGCCTCAGTTTTGATATGGTCCATAGCAAGGGAAGATGGAGAGGTATCCTTTCCCTGTGTTGTTTTTCTGACATCAGATAGTCTCCGCAGATCTACTTGGTTTTTCCCCACTGGAGAAACACTTGCAACTCCCTGTGTCTTTTGCAGGGTAAACAGAAGCTCAAATTACATTATTTAAGAGGAGGAATATGAAATGGGGTGGGGATTAATTCTCCAACATCCCACATTGTGGTCCCAGTATAATTGGAGACAGGCCTGTAAATACTAGTCACCAGGAAAAATACTTAGGAAGTCTGCTGTCAGAGTGTTCACTGGTTTTGTCTAGTTTGACTCTACTTTATGGTGATGCTATGCCAGGTTCCTTTTCTAAAGTCTATTAGAATCTGTATTTGGACTTTGGAGGAGATCAGGGTTGCATAAATGGTTGGTTTTGTCTTGCAAACCACAGTGTTTTGTGTGGGTTTTTTTTCCCAAAAGGGCTGGAATGCCATGCTAACCTTAGCTTATGCGGAATGCTACAGAGCAACCACAGTGTTGACTGGTGCGGGGGAGGCAAGAGATTAAAGCCAATGCCAAAAGAAATTTTCTGGGTTGTTCATTTAGATTCTTCCAAAATCCTTAAATGATGGGTCTATATATAAATCTCAGCTAACACTGAGCATTGCTTTTACAATTATAGTTGCCAGTCAGTCTCTTGCTTTGTGGTATTTCTAACATTTGTTTGTGTGGATCTCTTTGACTCTCAGTTGCATCTCTGACCGCTGTATTTCCTTCCCCCCCCCCCAGATATTCCTGAAATTCCTGAAAGCATTTCCTTCTGCAAATCATTACAAGTAGCAGACTTCAGTGGGAATCCCCTCACCAGGTAACCTTCTTAAAAAGTTCAAAACTATACAGCTACAAACGTTTGTTCAAATATTACATGACGTAGCAGTTTATGGAGGGTTGGACATGAGTGTTAAATACTAGATTTCCCCTATCCACTGATGGACTAAGTCTCTCTCCCCCCCCCCCCCCGCATTTAGCCTCAGGAGAGCGGACAGGGAAGGGTTAATTCCTCTTCCAACTCAAGAGGCAGAATCAACAAATTTATCCTGGGGTTGGAGAGGAAGTCCTCCCAGTTCTTGGCTCCGCCTACTGACCAGAGGAGGCAGCTCATTTTTCTTCCTGCTGTAGGAAGTCTCTTGGCCTTTGTGCCAAGTTCAGACTGAAGCCTAGGGGACAGGTGTGTGAGAGTCCACTCCCCCCTATACTGGCAGGGCAGGTGAAGAGGATTCATCTGTGAGCAGGGCATCAAGAGTTGCTTCTCCTCCCAGGCAAGTGACCCTTTGGTTCAGACCATCTGGTCCCTCTTCTCATAAGGCTGCAAGCTCTGCCTTGTCCAGCCCCACTGCCCTCCCTTGGTTCCTGCCCTCCCTTGGTTCCTGGCACAGGCTTGTAGCAGCTCTGCTGACCCAAGACCAGGAAGGCCTTGTGGCTCCTGTTGTGTGGGAAATAATTTCAAAGCCAGTGCCCCTATGCACTAGTAAGCCAAGTTTATCAGCAAGAGGCACAGCCATTGCGTAAACACAGAAATGAAAAGTGGTGCATATTTTGGTAACCCTAGCTGTTTTTGTGGTGTATCATTCTGGTGAGTTAATTGTCTGGCCATAGTTTTCTCACAATAAGGCAGTGTGTGTGTGTGTGTGTGTGTGTGCTGCAGATATGCATTCCTGCAGTAGCAGGAACATTGAAATAGATCTGCCTCTATAAAAAAGGGTGGGAAGATGAGCTGCAGAGCACTCTAAGAGCTATTAGTGGTTTGTGAAGTTGTTCAGACATATGGAAGAGTATTGTCTCTAGAAAGATGCCCTGATTTTTAAAGTCTGTAACACCTGGTAGCAACTTGGCTTTGATGTGTGATTCAGAAAAATGGTCAGTGTCAAAATGCGAAAGGAAAGGTGATGGATTCCTTATTCTTTTCAGAGCTGCTTCAAGCTTGACATAGTACTTATAATACTAGAATATGAACTACCTGTCACTTTTCTCTGCAGAGTACATGGGGGTGGGAGCATATTCAGTTGCTGCCTCTACCAAGAAAAATGGCAGTGTTAAATGTGTCTGTTCTGTTTGGATCTGAAATATAAGTATTTGGTACCTGTACTAGAATATAAAATCTTAACTGAGAGGTTGATGGATACGTGGAGGTCTGCCTTTAGTGTTCCAACATGGTGCCTCTTCGCTTTCCAAGAGTCTAAATGTGCTCCTGGGACTGGTTCAAGCCATGTAGCTATTTTTCCTCTGGCGCTAACAATGACTAACTCCTTCCTGTTTAACACATAAGAAACATTTAGACAAGAACAGCAGTTGTTTAATTAGCCCCTTAGAGGCAATAGTCCCATGTGGAAAGTGAGCTCTTAATCTCTGCTTTCGATTCAAGTGATCCATGGTCTTTTTAGACACAAGTCTAAAGTCTAAAAGAGATAAGGTAACATCTAATCTGCAGCAGATTGTCATTTGAAATACAGTCAGCATTGATGATAGCCATCTTCCTGGTATGCAGGACCAAGAAATAGAAGCCCCTGGAGCTGATTGATGTTTGGCTTTTATTGGGTGGGTTGGATTCATTTTAGTGTCATGGCTCTGCTCCTGTTTAATGAAGTATTGATTTGCTTTTTAAAACAGTGTGTGCTGTGTGGTGAATTGGAAGTAGAGCTGCCTGATAGTAAGAGAGGAGGCCTCTTTCTTTGTCCTTGAAAAAGCTCCTCTTTCCCCAAATTTGCCAAACTTTTAAATAATATTTGCTTCTCAAGGTATAGGTAATAGTGAGCTGGCTTGTCCATAGCTTCTTATGCTTGTAAAAACTTCCTTTGTTAGTGTGCTTATATGGATTGATTTTTGCTGGTAAGGGCTGTGTTGGAAGAAGAGCAACACCAAGTTTGCTAAAGCATGGAAAACTGCTTCAGGGGCAAAACCCTTTCTTTCTGCTGCCCATGTCTTACCTAAACTTTCTGTGTCTCTCCATAGGTTGCCTGAAAGCTTTCCTGAACTACAAAATCTAACGTGTCTTTCTGTAAATGACATCTCACTACAAGCGTTACCTGAAAATATTGGGAAGTAAGTTCTCTGAGAATACAAACAATTTGAGACACATTGGTGTGGGGAAGCCAATGACCTCATAAGTAGCTTTAAGCAAGCAACTATTCTCTGCCAGTGTGGTTGGAGTAGTTAGTGTTGGATGAGGTTTATTGAATCCTGTATTTGTATCCCCACTCAGTCATGAAGCTCATTGAGTGATCTTAAGCCAGTCATACACTCTCAACCTAATCTACATCCCAAGGTTAACTGTAAGGTAATAGTCGAGGGAGAACACCTTCTTGAGCTCCTTGGAGTAAAGGCAAATGAAAAAATATGAGAGCTTCATCTCATCTCATGGTTTTATTATGGGAAGTACTTTTATTGAAAATACACTTTTGCATAGCCTAATTCTCAAATTTGAATACATTATGTGGATAAGATGATGCCTAATGAAACATCCCTAATTTTTTTACGGCCTTCATATACTTCTGCAGTTTTTTGGAGATAAAACGTTAACATTGGTTGAAGCTGATTTATTTTTTGGTTTTTTTAAGACAACCTTTTCCCATCTAAAGCGGCCTTGTATTTCTGCTGTACAAGAGAGAGTTTTCTGTTTTCACTTGTATGTGACTAAACATAGTGCTGAAGTGTGTATATGTGTATCTTATCTGCCTTTCCTACTATATAGAAATCTACTATAGCAAACAAAACAAAACAAACCCACCTTGGTTTGAATGCTGAGTTGGGTGTTGAGATATATAACCTTGTGCTTTTCAGTGTTTCTGGCAAATAGAGATTCTGCAGGAATCCCCTCCCCCTGTGTTTAGCGTGACTAGCCTGTTTATGATGATATGTATGGTCAACAGAATGATAGAAACTGTGAGAGCTCCCACTGGGTTTGGTAATGCTTTCCTTGCTGATCTAACCTTTAATTAAAGAGTTGTTTGGATAAGGAGTGGGAACTACTTTTCTTTTGCTCAGAGATGACTGTAGGGAGACAAGGGTTATGTATGAAATGACCCCACTTCCATTTGAATGCATGTGATGGCTTTGGAAAATGTCTGCATCTGGAATTACAGCTACTTGAGCAAGCTATTGAGTTTTTGTTTGAGACAAGGAAGACATCTTGGCACATTTGGGACTCCTCTTCCCATCATCCTAGGAGGCAGGAACTAAATTGCTCTTTCCACCTGTGATGGGGAGGGGGAGTGCCTGCCCTCTTCAGTTGTTTTCCTGCCTCCTCAGAGTGTGCATGGATTCTTCGAGCTCCATGGGATACCAATTCTCACAGAGCGGCTAGATTGCAAGATCTTTCCCTTTCGTGTGTCTAACCTTCCTTGTTAAAGTTATTTGTTGTCCATTTGTTTTTGCCACCATCCAGGCTTTACAGGAAAAAAAAAAGAAAGAGCTGTTTGTGTTGTCAGTGTGTCTCCTCTTTCCTCCCCCTCCCAGCAGATCATTATGTCTTCAATTGAGTCAGCTGCTGAAGTTTCAGATGCAGTGGCATTTTCAGAAGGTGAGCTGGGCATGATTCTCCCTAACCAGCATAGTAGGAAGGCCCTCCATAAGTGTTTGCCACAACATCATGCTGCAGTAGAGTTCCAATGTGGAGCCACAGGCCACAAAGCAGTGCAAAGCAGCAAGGGAAATGAAGAGCAAATTGGAGCAAAAACGACAGCTCCCTGTAGAGTGCATCGGAGAAAGCTTGACTCCTTAGAGCAGGCCTCTGCGTCAGAGAAGTTGTTCTTGGAGGGGTGAGTGAGCTGGAAGCTCCAACCCTGATTCCTGCAGAGAGTCGTCATGCAGAAAATGAACCAGAGGTGATTAGTGTTCCCCCCTCCTTCCAATCTTGGCTGGAAAAATTTAACACTAAAAAAAAGGGGGAGCAGAACAAGTGGATCCCCTGATGGCACTATGGCCAACAGGTCTCTTTTATTTCTTTCCTCCAATTCCATTCATGCCCAAAATGCTATGCAATGTGTTTGGTCCTCTCTGTTTCTGATAGTATTACTTGTTCTTGTTAAGGTTTGAGTTTTCTCCAAGTTGTTTGAGAAGGATGGGATGGAGGAAGGCTTAAAGCACATGGAGTAGTCCCTTTAGGAGATGTGGAAGCCTCCAAGCAGAAGAGGGCAGGCAATCCCCTCCCCATTGAAAGAAACATCTAGTTCCTACCTCTTGGAATGGTAGGAAGAGGAGTACTCAAACGTGCTAGATGTCCTCCTTGTTTTAAACAAAAGGAACCTTAACAGTAATTCCAATGCTTTGCTTTGAATTATAATTACAGTTTAATGAAGTGTCTGAACTTATTCACTGGGTAATAAAAGTGAAGCTGTCTGCAACACTGATATAGTCAATAATTATCTTATTTTGGCTATGCTTCTCAGTTTCTCTAAGAAGCCTCGACTTCACCAACTTTGTATACATGGTCAGCATTTTCAATCTACGTCTTTTGAGAATAATAATGGTATCACTGAATTCTTATGAAAGTTAAAGAACTACTCAGTTTCTAAACTTAACAGCTGTAATAACGCCTTACTGAATATCATGGAGTTCTATAAAATTAGACTTTCTCCCTGGGTGGAAAGAGAAAGAACATGAAGCATTTTTAAAAAGAAAAGGGTGGGGGGAGCCCTGGTTTTATTTGCTTTCTACCTTTTGTGAACGTTTCCTTTTATATAAAATACTTGCTGTTGTGCTCACATACAAAGTGAGGGGGCATGATACAAATCTATATAAAAATAACACCCCACCCCCTGATCTTCAGGAAGTAGTTAAGATCTACTTGGTAACTTTGTACCAATTGTTGCTGCCCATATAATGGTTCTGAGTCAGCAGTTTAGTTTGTGTATGTGTGTGACAACTTATGGTGGGCTAGAATTCAAGCATGAATAATTATAATGTGTGTTAAATACTGGTTTCTTCTGCAAATAACCGTACAGCACTGAATGTTGAAAAAGGGGAAACATGGTGGGAAACGGTACTTGTTGAGGAGCATAATGTTGTGGGTCATACACTCAAAGCACATTCCATATGTTCAATTATATCTTGTGCTCTAGTTGCCGTTCACCATCTGTTTGCAAGAGAAATCCAATACACTTAAAGTAAAAGTGGGCAGGACCCTTGACCTCCATATATTCAGTATGCTAAAACTAATACCAAGATCAGTTTTCTCGATGGTAACTCGTGTGGCAAATTATTAGTTTAGATGTGTGGTAGCATGTCCTGCATACCTCCCTAGAAATAGCCGTGTTTACAAAAAGATCAGTGAAATTAGTAATGCAAGTGCATGGTGTAATCCATGGCGAGCTGACCAAAACCAGCTATGGCTTCAGACCCCAAATTAATACTTCCATTCATACCACACATAATGTGATAGTTCACTGTGCTGAGTTGCCATAACTAGAAACATTGTTCATATCCCAACACTTTCATTGGTCAAAATGAACTATAATTTTACTTGACAGGCATAGGAAGGAAAATGCAATTTAGTGTATCTTGTAGCCACTCGGTAGTTGTGCTGACAAAGATATAAATCCTATGTTTTTGTTCCAGTAACAGTGGAGTCTTCCTCTGATTCAAGACACCACAGCAAGGAACTTTGTACTGGTGGAATGTGCCTGTTCTGCCCCCAAACATGCTTTGTTTTGGAGGAAGGCTTTACCATTAGTAGAGCTACAAAAGTTCATACCACTCCTTGGTCTGACTTCTGGTCAATGTTCTGTCCATACTGTGAACTAATGGGTATTGGATAATTGTCCATGAATTCAGTTATGAGGGGAAGTAGCCACTTATGGTCTATTTTTCAAGAGGCTTGTAGAAGCTAAGACTGTTCAAGCTTCCTCGTTATGTGTGACACTTTTCTGGCATTTGCAACATAGTGAGCAGAGGCATTAATAAATCATTCCACTGTTTCCATTGGTAGTAGAATTTAGGTCGTTTTTAGCAAGCTGTGTGAACATTTGCTGTTCAGACTATGCAAAACAACCAGTCATCTGCCTTTGGGGATTGAGCAACCCATGAAGCAAAGTATTCCACACGAGGTAGTCTGCTTCAATCCTGTGGCATTTATTTATTCATTTTCATTGTTTATAGTCCACCTTTCTCACTGAGACTCAAGGTGGATTACACAGTATAAATTGATGCAGTTAATAGGATGGAACATCAACTAAGTAATATAATAGGATTAGGAGGCAGAAATTAAAACCCAAGTAAAAATGTGGGCACTCCTGCAGATATAAGGGTCCAAGGCCATGAAGAACTTTGTATGTTATAGCCTTGAATTGAACCTGATAACTGATGAGCTACCAATGTAGTGACTACAGAATGGGGCTGATACCAATGCACCACTTCTGTGCAGATATACCGGAATCCTGTCTTGTGATAGTTGTTTATTGACATAACATATTTTCTTGTATTGTGTTGAACTGTTAGTACTTGCTGTGTCATACATGCATGTGAGTAAGGGTTGCACGCTGAGTTTTAAGTGCAACGGATGGCAACTCTATATGTTGTTAAAGCATTTGTAAAGTAACAAATGACATATACAATGCCATGAGAACATACTGTGTCATTGGTTTTTGTTAATTTAATCTTAGCCATAGTGGCTGCATATATTTGATTAGCACCAGTTTTGCAGCTCAAGTTAATATTTTTTTGACATGGTGATCCCAGCAAGGGGCTTTCAAGCCAAGTGAGCAGCAGAGGTGGTTTGCCATTATCTTCCTCTGCAGAGTCTTCTTTTATCTCCCATCCAAATTCTGACCCTGCTTAGCTTTTGAGATATGATAAGATCAGGCTATACCATTCTGCCTTCCCTCCCGCATGCTTCACCTTGTTCCTGATAATAATCTATCTGTGACATTCTGCACCAACTAGAGACTCTGAGTTGACTTTGAAGAGACTTACGTAGAGTGCATTACAGTAACCAAGTCTCAATGTTACCATTGGATGGATCCACGTGGCCAGATTAGCCAAGTTTAGGGGACCGTCTTCCTGGCTAAACTAAGTCAGTAGATAGCATTTTTTTTGCAGCTGCATTAATGTCTCCAGCAATAATGTTGGATTCGGTATAACCCATAAGTGGTTGATAAAGTTGATAAACCTCACTGAAGGTGGGAAGCACTACATCCTTCAAGATTTCTACCTTTTCAACCATCATTACTTCTGTCTTGTCAGGATTTGATTTCAATTTGTTCACTCACAGCCATGTAACTCCAGGGGGCAGGCAGAAATTCAGGATCTCCACAACAGCGCCAGGAGATTTAGATAAGGTCACATAGAGCTGGATGTCATCAGCATATTGATGATACCCAAAACTATGAATGATTTCTCCTAAGGGCTTTACATAGAAGTTGACTAGAATGAGGGGGATAGAACTGCGCCCTGTGAAACCCTACAGTGCAGGTCCCACACAGATAACAGCTGGCTGGTGATGGCAACCCTTTGGGTCCAGTCTGTCAGTATGATTTGGACCAGTCCAGAGCACGTCCCCGATATATGCTTAATGTATCACCTGAAATCACCCAGCATCTTCAAGATTATATCTGTAAAAATATACTGTTGAATTCTAGCCATTCAGCATTTGAAAAGAGTAATAGAACTGGGCACAAACTGTTTTTGACAATGTGAGATTTAAAAAAATGTATGCCCTTCTGTTGAGACTTGGCCTTAAGGGTAACCATGTCTATCCCTTACTTCACAATTCTGTCTCCCATGTCTATGTAACTCCTTGATGTCACCAACTTTATAGGAAGCCTGTTGCCACCTGTAGCCCAGTGGTGTAAATCAATCTTACCTGACCGGAACTCCCAAAGGGAGTATAATGTCTCCGAAATTGCTACAATGTGAACTGATCCATAAGCCACAAAGTACAATTGCTTCAAGATTTTCTTTCCAGTGCTAAAATAACTGAAACTTTTTCCATAGTGAAAGTTAAGAATTGCCAGACTCAACTGTGATAGGTAACCTGGTGCAAAAACAAGAAAAAAAATTACAGGTGGAGAGATTAATCTCTTATAGCGCCATCCTGCACAGAGTTACTCTAGTCTAAGCCCATTGAAATCAGTGGAGGTACTTTGCATTGGATTGCAGTATCAGTCAGAGAAATAGGTCATGAATGTACGATGTGGTGGCATCTGGCCTTTTTCGCTCCGAGATTTTCTACCTTTAAACTGCTACAGTCACTGGATTAGTAATAGTGCATCCCGGCTTCCATTATGTCTCTGCTTTATGCAAATAGGAGATAGCCACTGAGATTTTCGTCAGGCACAGTATTTAACTAGCAGTGATCTACTTCAGGTATAGAGTCATAGAAATTTAGTTCTCCATAGTTGCAGTTTTTCAGGTTAGGTGGGAAATTTATGGGGTTGTGCTTTAATATGTAGCAACATAATTACACTTAAAATATTCACATTTGAACGAGAAATCACCAAATAGAAACATAGTTCTGATTTGTAACAGGGCTAACAACTTGGTTCTTCCAAAAAGGGCATGTTTTGAAATGTAATCCCCTCGGGCTTCTAATTGGTCTCATACTTCGAGCAAGGAGGACTTTTGGAATGTTGAGAAAAACAATTGTAATTACTTCAGAAGTTGCATCCTCCCTAAGTTGGCTTGGCTACATTCTTGCTCAGCATTGAAACTCTTCAAAAACATAGCTTTGAAGGAAAGTTTCATTTTTTTATCCATTACAGTGCCCAGATAGTATTCACAATTGCACACAGTGTTCCAAATGCGTATATACTTTAGCATTATTTTTGTTAGCATCACATTTTT
Organism: Euleptes europaea; assembly: GCF_029931775.1. Lineage (NCBI taxonomy): Eukaryota > Metazoa > Chordata > Lepidosauria > Squamata > Sphaerodactylidae > Euleptes > Euleptes europaea. The sequence continues at coordinate 39,351,239 of NC_079321.1, forward strand.
AATTGAAAATTTTTGTATTTCACATTCTCATCAGTAACATTCCTGTAGTGGCTTAGGGTTTATTAAAAAGGAACCCTGCTGAACAGTAGAGTTCTATGGTAAAACATACCACAGGCAGGATGTTCTAAATTTCATACATCTATAGCGTTTTAAAAGACCCTCATGTACAGTACTGTTGAATTACTGTAAATAATCTTGGTCAAGAACTATCGCATCATGTTAGAACCTGTGCCAGAGTTGCAGAATGACTAAGGCATGCTAACACAGCAGCCTGAAATGAGACTGCTGTGCTTTCAACAGATGTACTATAGGAAGAGTAGGGATAAGTACATACTCAGCTGTTGCATGCTGCTTAAATGAGCAGAAAGCAGTGGGATTGAAAAAGGGCTGTGGGGGGAGGAGGAATCAGGTATCATTCTGAATTTGGTTTGGCCACCATGGTATGTGGTGCAACCTCCACATGTCTGAGTTAGTAAGTGGTTATAATAGAGTGCAGGGAATATGCAACAGGAGAAGTCATGGCAGACTTAAGATTGTATGTTAACCAGTTTTCAGTTTAAATAAGCAACAGTGATTGTAGCCTTCTAAGGGAAGCTCTGGAATGAAATCGCTAAACAAGAGGTCATTAGAAAATCTTTCCCCATGCAAAATGTAATACTCTTCTTTAGTCTTGTTTTTATTGCTCTGCTGACTCCACTACAACAGCTTTTTATGTCCAATTAAAATTGAGTTGTGTACAGCTCAGATTTACATAAACCATAATGGATCTTGACTGGAACTAAGGGGGCTATCTCATGATGGTACCAGAGCTGCCCTATGGGAAGCACCTTTCAGTCCATGAAACAGCTGAGAGTCAGTATTTTGACCCCCCCCCCCCATGCACCGGCCCTTTACCACATCCGTGCTGTGAGATACAATATAAGCCAGAACTCTAAGCTGAGAGTCAGCATTCTTACCCCATCCCTCATAAGAGGGGAGACTTCCCCATGCATCCCAGAGCAGGAATGTGATGAAAAGTTTTGGGGAGAGGGGTTGGAATACCTGCCGACCACATGGGAGGGGACTTGAAGCCACTCAACGGTTTTGCACTAGGACCCATGTGGTCCATGGACTGTGTGTTGCGTGCACCCATGAGTTAAAACAAAATACTGAGGATGTTCTTGTTTAGGCTGGATGCCTCTCTAAATAATACTGATTTAAAAATGGGGGGTTGGGAGGAGAGAAAAGACATTTCAGGATATCTAGTGGAAACATCCAGACTGAGTGAGACTTCTGGGGAATTTCAAAGCTTTTTCACTACCTGTAATTTTCTAGTTGTTCTTAATAAGTATTTAGAACAGTTTAACAGACCAGCATAGTTATCTGCTATGTCAGTAATTACCAGGTGGTAGTGGTGAATGGTTACTCTGTTCTTGCATTGTACATTTTGACTGGTATAACCTTGCATTTTGTTTCCTTTTTGGCCCCACTATTTACAAAATTGCCTCTGTATCATATGTGTGTGTGTGTGTGTGTGTATACACACACACACACAGAGATCGATGGTATCTGTGTATGGGGTAGTTAACAAAAGACCATTCCACTGTAAAACTATCACTCTTTAAGATGCTGCAAAATGCTTCTTGCATGTATTTCTTTGGCAGACTAATTGGGATATCCTCTGAATTCATTGTTGTACAAGGCAGAGGCGTCTGTGATGTAGGAAATATAGCCATATTTCTGTTTTTATTTTGTTTTGCAAGATTGGAGGATTAAAGAGATTATAGCATTGGGATAATGTCCGATTCCTTGTGTTCCATTTAGTCCTAAATAAAACCCTGAAAAAAACTGAATGTTACTATGGTGATATTAGTAAAAGCCTGTGAGTGAAAAGCTTAGCTGTGTAATGTCACTTATCATGATGAATACTCCATAAATGGGAAGTTTCAACTAGCTGGGCATATACTTGATTAATCTACCCTGGTTTCTTGATGATAAACTACTTAATTGAGCCTCTTGTGACTTCTGTAACCCCTGATGTCATAATTATGAATCCAGTAAGTAAATTTATATTCATATTACAACAAAGGCCCACATGGTATTTCTGGGATAAAGGCTACTAAAATGTGGAATGGCTTAAAATAACCTCAGTATGAACAGCAGCTAAAACATTTTGTACAGCAGTCTCTAAACCTTGTTGTAGAACTAAGGCCATGGCTTAGGGAAAGTCCTCTAACAATGAGAAATATAAGGGAATGTCCCTAAAATTATAAATTTTATCGTTGCATTTTCTTCTTTAACTGTTGTTCAATAAGAAAACAAAAACAATGTATAAATATAAATCATACACTTGTATAATTTATAAAATCATATTTAAAATCATATATATATATATATATTCATATATACAAATAGAATTTATCCCTATTAACCTATTTTCTTTTTGTGTTATTTACTTAGTTTCTCAATAGATCAGTGCTTAACAAATCTGAACAGCCACTTCCGACTCTTATTCAAAAGGATACACTCTAAGCTCCGTGGAGCACTTGGTGCTCCGCAAAACATCTCCTTGTGCTCCGTGAAGAGATTGGAAAGAAAAATACTACTGTCATTCAGTTTAGTATATACCGTATATACTCATGTATAAGCCGAGGTGCCTAATTTTACCCCAAAAATGCGGAAAAATTAGGCACCCGTATATAAGCCGAGGGCCTCCCGGGCCCTCCAGACCCACCCCGACCCCAGCGCCACCCTCTCCCGGGCCCGCCACACCCACCCTGACCCCAGCGCCACCCTGGGGGGAGGGAGAAGAGCCCCTGAACCCCTTACTCACCGGGAGGACGAGGCCCGCTGATCAACTGGAGGTGGCGGCAGGGAAGGCACGCAGGCCAGAGGTGGCAGCGGCCGCGGGGCCCTGCCTGCGCGCAGGAAGGCCCCGCTGGCCGCTCCCAGGCCGCAGAGAGGCAGGGGCGGCGGGTGTGGCCGCGGGGCCTGCCTGCGCGCAGGAAGGCCCCGCTGGCCGCTCCCAGGCCGCAGAGAAGGCATGCGGGATGGCGGCGGCGGTAAGTTCCCCCTCTCCCCCCTCCCCTCGCCTACCATATTGACCCGCGTATAAGCCGAGTTGGCTTTTTTCAGCCCTTTTTTTGGGCTGAAAAACTCGGCTTATACGCGAGTATATATGGTAGGTGCTAGGTGAAAATTAGTGCTCCCTGATGAATTTCTCCTGAAAAGTGTTCCATGACTCAAAAAGTTTGGGAACCTCTGCTAAGCAATATTAAAATTTCTCTTTCCATAAGTCTGTAAGAAATACAGATCTTCATCAGTTGAATGGATTGGCTCCAAAGAATTGCACAGATCATGATGCATGGAGCAGATCTTTTCAGCTTCACTTTGTCTACTGTAGCCCACCATACAACTTGAAGAGCTACTCTTTGGGGTTTGAGGATCCTTGGAAAACAGCAATGGGTACAGTTCAGAAACTGCTGCTCAGCTGCAAAATCTGTAGAAATCCTGGATTAGTTTCTGTGGCTCTCTTCCAGATCTTCCTTCAACAGAAAGGGACTTTCTTCCTCAGAGGAAGTCTGTGTCAAAAAGACGTCCTCCATTTCTCTGCTGAAGGAAGACTTAACAGAAGGCACTCATATTATGCCTCCTGCCCCCTTTGTGCAAACAGAACTGCATTATACTCATAAAATGCACCTTTGGATACAACTAAGCATAATTTTATTATGTGGTGTTCAAGTACTCAGTCACTGGTTACTAGTCTTTATTTCTCTGAAGTGGAAACGAACATATTCATGAGAGTTTATTGTCAAGGAACTAGGATAGGTTATCAGTGTACATATATTAATATTTTTCAGCTATCAATAAGTAGTGAAAGTTGGATCAGGTTTTTTTTTTTTTTTTGGGTGATTACATGTACAATCCTCTTCAGCAGTGAATCCAGGTATCATGGTAAGGGACTGAAAGTCCAACATAGCTGGCTACATACTTGATCTTAAATCATGAGGCATGGCACCTTTATAAAGTTGGTGCTTTTTCTTGTTATACTGAAATGTGGAATCTTAGTGAGCTTCCATGGTAGACAGGGACTTTGAACTTGGGTGTCTCGGTATTAAATATCCACAGCTTTGGCTATGCTGAGAATTGAGAATTAGATATATAGATTCTTCATAATTTTAGCAGCACTTTTCCTTTGGAATAAATGTCCTTTTTAAAAAATTAGAAAAGGGTAATGCTGTTTCTTTTATTTTCTTTTAGCCTTTATAACCTGGCATCACTGGAATTAAGAGAGAATTTGTTGACCTATTTACCAGAGTAAGTATCGCAAATCAATATTTTCCTTAACAGATTTTATATTTCCTATTTGTTTCATATTAAGACTAGATGTTGTGAACAATCAAGGGTTTGCTTATGATGTGCAGAAACTTCACGTGTTACTATGCTTGTGCATGTGAGCATCTAGTACAACTGAAGATTTCTTGGTTTTTCCTTCAATTGCCAATTTGCTGTTTTGCCCTACTGTGGGTATCTGGACAAACTGAAGTTTGAAGTGTTTGTTTCCTCCATATAAACCCCAGTTTGTTCAGGGCCGCACTCAGATATTTCAACAAATTGCAGCTTGAAGACATATAGAAAGAAGAAATTGTCAGTTGTGCTCCATGCGCAGAGAGGAATGAAAGATGACATGGCAGCAAGCCAAGTTCATGTACTTGTAAAGCAAACTGCTTGTTTATGATGCTTGAATAGAGCCAAAGATACGCTAGCTTGTTGCTGATGGACTGCTGAAAATGTTGCACAGGAAACACATTGTTCTTTTTCATTTCCAGGTCAGTTGCCCAGCTACAAAGGCTAGAGGAGCTGGACCTAGGAAACAATGAACTTTACAACTTGGTGAGTTCACCCCCCAACCCTGGTTTTTGCTGGCATCTGAGAAATGGCAGCAGTAGTATTTCAAAAGCGAGAGCATCCAAGCCAGTGGTTGTGCACCCATACATTGTTTTCTAAGGTGTACTTGGAACTAGTCATGATGTATACCTATTCTCTCAATGCTCAGAGGAGCATGCCGAATGTATTAGGTGCTGTGGAACAAGGCAGGATGGTGCTGCTGTAGTTGTCTTGTTTGCGGGCTTCCTTGAGGCACCTGGTTGGCCACTGTGTGAACAGACCTCTGGACTTGATGGGCCTTAGTCTGATCCAGCATGGCTGTTCTTATGTTCTTAACTCACAGCTCATTGAGTACCTGACAGTCTGTTCTGCTTCTGAAAGGCCTGAAGTAGATAAAAGCTTTCTCTTGCTTATGGGAACTGTAGAAGCTGTCTGTAAATAGAATTGTACAAGCTGGGAGACTTGCAGGGGGATCTCCGATTCTTCCATCCCACTTGTCAGCCAGTCAGCCCGTCTGGTATATCATCACCCCACCTGTTTGAATCTCTGAAAAAGTCTTCCATTCCTTCTCCTTCTGCCTGAAGCGCTGTTTCCTCCATCTGACTGGCTCATGGGGAGAGGGGGAGGCTCCTAATATTACTGCATGCCCACAGTGCTGCTGCTACTTGCCTGGCTTTCCAGTGGGCTTCCTGCTCCTGCTGCCACTTACCTGGCTCACACAGTAGTAGAGGCAGGTGGCAGCAAGGAAGGCAGCCCTAGGAAGGGCAGCAGCCAGCATTGTTGACCAATAGGTATTGGAGGCATCTGCCTTCAGTGACAACGAGGTGGAATAGGGAGGCCACTCCACCTGTTTTACACCTGTATTGAGAATGAGCACTCCTTCCAAATGGTGGCCATTTCCTCTGCCATAGTAAGGTTTAGTTTTGTTTGTATTTTTGTGCCTATATGAGGGTTGACCCAGGTCTGTATAAACATCTCCCTGCTCTTTACCTGATTTAATTATTAGCACAATACCTCAGACATCTATTTGTAAGTTTCTTAAAAATTTCTTTTGAGTACTTTTTTGTTTCCTGAAAACTTGCTTTTCAGCCAAGATTGAGTTAAACTATTCAAAAATTGTAGTGTTTGTTTGTTTAGGTGTCCTTAGTGACAGCAAAAATGAAACGATTAGTATGAATGTGAAACATTTCTGATTTCAGAGCATAATCTATACAGCATTCACGTGGCACAATTGTGCAACAAACTCTGGTTTGTCTGCTATAGAAATAAAAAATCCCAGTTTAAACGTGGTACCCCGTCTGTGTGATTCTTGTCTTTCCTGCCTCTAGGAGAAAAAACATTGTCCTTACACTGCCATCTTTGGCCAGGTGGCTCTGAGAGCTAGAGCTGCTTGAGTAATTGTGGTTTGTGAATTCAGACATGATTTCAAACTAGCATGTGTGTTAGTCAACAAACCACAGTTTGTTTAGACTGTGCTTTTCAACATCTCACCTAACAGTGGCTTGAAAATACCATCGTTTATAAATCACATTTGATCATGATGTCTGAATGCAGCTTAACAGTACCATTGAGAACGGAGGGGTTTTCTCTTAATTCTGATCTAGAGTCAGGTCACTTAAAATGTTACTATTTGTTCAGATTTCTTTCCTGCATTACATTTAACGGCATTTAAAAAAACTTTTTTTAAATAATAAAAAGGTACAACAATGAAATCCCAAAATATAAAACTTCAAGATCAAATGCCCTCCCCCAAACCCTTTAGGGAAGGTTGAGATTCCAATGTCTGTTCTTTCCTGGTTCCCCCAATATCACTGGAATCAGCATGTTAAAAAAAGAAATATGTCAACATACAAACAACTCAGCGATTTGTGTATACTTGGGGGGGGGGCTGCCAAGTTATGCAGATATTAGTGTTTTTGTTTTTTAAAGAATCTCACTCCAACTGGGCTGATGAAATAGAATATCTCAGTGTTTCCCTCCTCCTGTCCACACTGAAATACTAGTTTATACACAGAAGGAAAACACAAGAGGTGAAATTGGCCATAAATACCTCCATCTACCAGAAAAAGTCCTTACATTTGAATGTATCACTGTTGCAGGATCTCAAGTTGATCATCTTAATTTCACTTATAGAACACAACTTACAGTGATTTACTAGGAATTTTAATTCTGGCTAGATATTCATAATTCTATATACATACCTAATACAGAATTGGATCCACTATCCATTGCATATATAGAGGGCCCTTAGATTCATTGTGTGTGGGTGTGTGTATGTGTGATTGCTAGTTCCCTTAATTAGCATCATTTTAATGCCTTCAGACTGCTCTGGCATATTCCTCAACTCTATCCTTGAGCTCACCTGTGGGAGGGGATCAGTGAACCCTCTGTCTTTTCCAGTGGAAGTACCTTCCACTCACACAGAGGGAGCTACGAATCCAAGCTGTAATTTTAAGCACGTACCAGCAACAGAACTGAAGGTCATGATGGTAAATCATAACCTGTTGCACTCCTCTTTAATATAATTACTTCTACTAGTGGCTCCTATATTTTAGCAAATGACCTCCCACTATATGCATAATACGTGTAATGGCTTAGTGAAGTACAAAGGACAATGCGTGGTGGAAAAAAGATTGAGTTAGAATTGCGGTGAGATCCATAAATGATTGCCCTATGTGTGTTCATATGTGTAATTTTTTATAATATGGATCTTTTTTGAATTGAATTGAAACAACGTCTATTTTTCTTCAGAGGCTGCCAAAGACCCTTGTGCTTTCACTTTTCAAAAGCTGAGGAAATGCAACATATATATACCTTTTTTCTCTGCTAAAGTCATTGTTTAAATGGGTTGCACAAGTAGGGTCTCCAGGACCCTTTACGTCACTGGCGGGAGGTTTTGGAGCCTGAGGGGAGGGACTTCAATGCCATAGAGTCCAATTGCCAAAGTGGCCGTTTTCTCTGGGTGAACTGATCTCTTATCGGCTAGAGATCAGTTGTAATAGCAGGAGATCTCCAGCTACTACCTGGAAGTTGGCAACCCTAGTTGCAAGGTTTAATACCCATCTAAATTTGAGTGAAAACATTGTTTCAAATTGACTGCTATATAGCTAATTCACATCTAATTGCCAAATAGGAAAAAAAGATTGTCTGAATGTATCACACTTTGTCGAAGTCCAGATCCTCAAGCAAAAACAAGTAGAAACTTTTAATTGGCTCCTTTCCATAAACTAGCTTTAGCTGTGGATGTTGTATAGAATATTATTTCTTTTCTTGGATTGAAGAAAATCCCTGGGAACTTCATTGTGTCTGTGTGTGGGTTAAGGTAGCCAAGAGTTGACCCTGGAACATACAAGGTTACCTTGTTGAAGTTCCATACTCTCAGCAGATTAAAAGAATTCTGAGAATTGCCGAATTAGTGACAATGCTGAGCAGTCAAGAACTGAATAAATACAGGTTATTTGTGCTTATAATTTTCTGTATAGGTTTGAGTCAAATTTTCTTTAATACATGATTTGGGTATAATTAAATGAAAACCTCATAATTGTAGAAGAGTCTCGTTAGCTGAATATAGCTGAGTTTTATCCAGGCTTTTTATGTAACAGCTTTGAGTTTCTTTTTTTAAGATTAATTGTGGTATGTTTCTTTCCTCTATTACAGCCAGAAACTATAGGTGCACTTTATAATCTTAAAGACCTCTGGCTGGATGGAAACCAGCTAGCTGAATTACCTCAGGTAAGATACTGTTCTCATCATTTTATAATTAAATTAATTTGATTTGGACACTTCTGCTGAAGTAAAAAAATAAGACTTACTTAGAACACTAGAATATAAAGTGCAGGTTGAAGTTATGTGTTTTAACCTGTCAGTACAGTTTCATCTCTGTGCAATTGTACATGTTTTTTGAAGGTGAAGATTTTGTGAGGAAAGGATGTGTTTCTCCTCCTGAAACTTCCTGCTACATCTGGATCTAGTTTCTCCACATCTTGTTATTAAAAAATCATTAGTGGGGCAAGAAAGTCAATGAGGGAATTGGGGTCCCAGTACAGACTATAGGAATCTAGAGGGGCACTAGATAGTGAGAGGGCAGCACAGAAATTGGGGAGTTGCACAGGGTCCCTAAAAGATGTCCCAGACTTTGTTGTAACAGTTAAAAGTAATGCTATATGAATTGGTATGTTTAACCGGCATGCGTCACAAAGACAAATAGCTTGGGTTATCAATTTGCCATGAGAATCTTTTGATAACTGTATTTAATTCCTTTTCTGAATGTGGAGAGTGCATCATGTACATTACAATGCAATCCTTGCAATAGCCGTGTAAAGTAGGCCAGTAGAACTGTCCAAATGCTTTTTCTCTGTCAAAGAAGCCATGCAGAATACTCAGAATGAAAGTCAGACTTTCACATATTTAACTTGAAAGTTGTCTCAATATTACAAAAAAAATTGTATATATCTGATGGTATGCTTTTAACAGAGGGCCATTAATTTGATATTGGTCTTCCTGTTCCTGTAATAATTTTTCCTCCTTTTAAACATTCGTTTTTCCTCACTCTGACTCTTAAGGTATGTGCACTTTGGAGATAGCAAGGAAGCAATTTAAAAATCCGTGTGGTTAAATAGGCAATTCTGGTTGATGCAAGGAATCCTGGTAGTGCTTCTAGTTGCTTGGAAGGCAGATCCCCATATACATTTGCTACGAAGTTGCCGTAGTAATTTTTTTTTTCAGATATCCCTTCTGATTTTACCTCAAGATACAATAGGAAAGAGTTGCAAGCAACTTTTAAGGCTGGTTCTTTTACTGGGCAATATTGATGTTTTGTATACAAGGCTGTACTTACTTTGTAGACACCAAAGGTAATTAGACTAGAAAGCTCAGCGGTAGTACTTCCTTAGGTTTTAGAAAGAAGTCCCCCACCCACAGGATCCTAACACTGTGAAAGAGTGTCTCATATTCTTGTGAAGAGCAGCTTTATACAGTTCTTTTGGTGGGGGGAGAAGCTGAAGAACTGAGACATTCTGCATAGCAGAAGTGAGCTGCAGTTTTGGAATGTCTGCAGTTCCACCATCTTTTCAGCTGTGTTGATTCAGCAGTGTTGACTGTTGTGATAATTGAAGTGCTGATCCATGACAGAATGTGCGTAGGCAGGAACTTACAGTCAGGGTGTGCTTTTATAGGGACAGTATTAAAAATAACGTGTTAATTTTACAGTCAGACTTCAGACTTTTAAAAAATGTTATCAAAATTTAAATACTGAATAATATACCGAGTACTTCTGCTAAGACTGAACAAGAGGAGAGTTAAAATGCTGTTCTGCAAGAAATCTCTTGTACTATAAGAGAGGCAGATATGTACCAGTAACTAATGGATTTACATTGTTGAAACATGAGTCAGCAAGACTAGATTTGCTTAGGTCATTTGAAAGGGAAAGTTGCATTCATGAACCCAAGTCCCTTAACCTTAAATGAGTAATCAGAATTGAGTATTGTTTCATGTTGAATGACTAGTTTGCAGCGCTGGGTTGCACCCATAATCCTGAGAACAAATTAAGTTGGACTGTTAGTACATGCAAGGTGTTGCACATTGATACATTTTAAAGGTGAGTCACTTCTGAGATCCTCAGAAACAGACTGCTTCATGGCAGAGAGGGAGGAATTGAAGCTCAAGTGTTTTGTAATGGGACACTTGTCAATTCTTTGGGTGTTGCATGTTGAGACGTGACTTAGATTGTTGTCTTGTAGGAAATAGGAAGCCTGAAAAACCTGCTATGTTTGGACATTTCTGAAAACAAACTGGAAAAATTGCCTGAAGAGATAAGTGGTCTGACATCTTTAACTGACCTACTCATCTCTCAGAATCTTCTAGAGGTGCTTCCGGATGGCATAGGTAAGTGGGAAGTTCAAATTACACAAAGAAGAGTGTCTGCTCCAAAGGAGTAGCGTTTCCGTGCCCCTGTTCCACATCATTGGCTAATTGGAGATGGGTGGGGCACAAAAGCTAAGTTGGACTAATTGTTCATAGGAGAGGGACAATAAGATGGATGTTGTTTGAAAGCCAGTGTAATATAATTCTGTACTGTTCTGACAATGTCGGATTATGAATAGGGAGACCTACCTTAGAGTGTTGAGGTAAAGATAAAATTGAAGAGTAACCATGTATATTGCTGTGAGCTCCTTGAAGGAAGGACAGGAAAAAAAATGTAATGAAATGTTCCATATACATAATGGAGCATGAGATGTCTGGCCTTGGGGGTTGTAGAGTTAGAATAAACGTTCAGATGGAACTATACATTAGAAGAAATATGTGACAGCCCCATGTCTTCTTGTTCATAGTTCTTCTTTTACAGTTTTATTCCATTCAGAACTAAAAAGTATCTGATGTTGGAGTCTTCCACCCTATTGTCAAAGTTATTTATTTAATGTATTTTTCTCCCCAGTGGGGACCCAAAACAGCTTATAACATACAGTACAATTTAAACAAGTATAAAGGAAACACAGTATAAGAACAAAACCAACAAATATACAAAACATCCTGGGCTGGTGTCTGCCAAGTTAGTCAGCCAAGGCCATGGGCAGCAAGCTATGGAATTACTTTCACTCACATTCTTGGCCACACCCAGACTTTAACTACCAATTAACAGGAGATGGACAAACACTCGACCTGGAGTTTACAGGCTGTCAGCCATCTTCCTTCAATCCCACTCCTGCTGAGGGCTACAGTATATAAAAGGGGGAAATGATTGTAAACTATATAAACAGGCTGTTCAATTCCAAGTTGTGCCTGTCTTGGACAACTTAAATAATACATTCACCCAGGTGACTGTACCTATGTGATCTTTTCAATGACTGAATGTTCCAAGATGGTCAGCAAATATCTTATTAAATGCAAGCCAGAATGTTATAAGCATGTAGAATGATTATAAATGTTCTGCACTGCTGTAGTTTTGCGTGGTGGTGGTTGGTGAGTGATGATTTCTGGGAAGAAAAAAATACAAGTGTCTTGTGCTCATGGTGCCTTCTGGTAAAGTTCTTGTTTGTGCTCTGGTTGTCATACTTCAGTCCTTCTGTCTCTGCCCAAAATTCTACTGCCATATTACCACTTCCTTTCATCACTGAGAAAATATGGTGTCTTTCCTCAATTATTGGTTGCCTGTAACCATCTTCATTCACAACTAGCTTGTTGTCCCTAAACTTCTCCATTGTTCTATCCATGACTGGTTGATAAAAGCTTCTAGAGGGGGGCTGGCTGAATGGGCAAGTGGAGTAGTAATGCTTCCTTGAGAGTGGGAGTTGTGTCACCTGTGCTCAAGGCATGATTAGACCTGTTCTGGAGGGGGGAAAACCCCTCCCTGAGCCCTACCATATTGGAGAATTTCTGGCCAGTCTCCAAACATTCATTCTTGGGTAAAGTGCTAGAGCAGGTGGTTGCTTTTTAGGCTCCAGGGGTACCCAGAAGAGACTGATTTTCTGGACCCATTTCAGTTTGGCTTTAGGTCAGGATTTGGCACAAAGACTTATTTGGTCGCCTTGGTTGATAACTATTGAGAACTAGTCAGAGGGAGTGTGGAAAAATACTAAATGCTGATTTCCTGCTATTCTGCTGGTTCTCAGCAGCCTTTGATACAATTGACCTACTGGGCTGCCTCTTGGTGTTGGCACGAAGGAACACCATGTCATGCTAATTTGAGTATCTAGAAGGTCGATGCCAGAAGGTGGTGCTTTGGGATTCCTGCTCCGCCCCATGACCTTTGGCCTGTGGGGTTCCACAGGGTTCAATCTTATCCGTCGTGCTGTTTAATATTTACAGGAAGCCACTGGGAGAGGTCATCAAGGGCTTTTAGCTGCAGTGTCATCAATACTCAGCTCTACCTATCTTTCCCACTTAATTCCAAGAAAGCTGTTGGTGTTCTAAACTGGTCAGCAAAGGACTGGATGAGGATGAACTAGCTGAAACTTAATCCTGATAAGACAGAGGTAGAAAGGCAGACCAGGGACATGAGATTACCCCTGTCTTGGATGGGATTACAAATCAGGTTTTCAGCTTGGAGTGTTGCTCAACACAGTGGTCACCTTAGAAAATCAGATGGCTGCTGTGGTTAGAAGGGCTTTCACCCAGATTCTGCTGGTGTTCTAGTTGCGCCTGTTCATGGTTCAGTCAGATCTAGCCACAGTAATACAATAAGCAACAGCAACAATAAAACAAGTCTAGCTGGCTACGTAATACTTACTAAGTTGTTACATTATAAGCTGGATCTTAAAAGCTAAAGATGTTCTTCAAAGCGACAGAATGACATGCGGAAATCAAGGTAAGAAGAAAGCACAGCTACTGCTAGACGTAGTCAAACTTATGGGGAAATGAACCTAGGAGAGGTAACTGTAAACTCACAATCAGGATGGACATTCAGGATCTAGATGGTGTAAACCGGTCTAAACCAGAATAAGGCTCCCGGAGGAAATGAGAGATCTCACCCCTCCCATCTTCACACAGATGTTCTCACTCAGTTAATTAAGAGTGGTATGAGCTGGTGACCTTGATAGCCAGGCCTGTTGATGGTACAAGCTACAGCTGGTGTTATGAGAAAATGAGCTAGGCCTGGGTAGAAAAATACTAAATGCTGATTCCCAGGAACACAAAATGGAGAACATAGAGGAAGCAAAAATCAAAATGGTTCTTCTGTCTTGACACTGGCCTTGACCCATGGTCTAGCCACAGCAATTTGCCCTAGTTGCCCCTTCCAAACATGGATTTTTATCATTTTCTTTAACTTTTCTGTCAATAAAGCTTTTTAAACTACATGGGTTGAATTCACTGGCCTACTACATGGGTTGAATTCACTGGCCTAACCCAGAGCTGTGCAATCACACTACCAGTACCAAGACAGGCTCTCTGTTTTCTTAGCCAGTTATCGGGATCATGTGACCCCAGTTACACTGGATTCTGATCTGCTCCTGAGCCCAGTTCAAGGTGTTTGTTTTGACCTTTTAAAGCCCTACATGACTTGGAACTGGGGTATCTGGAGGGCTGTTTCCTTCCATATGTTCCTGCCTGGGTACTAAGATCACAGAGAGCCCCCATTGACTGTCCCATTGACCAGAGAAGCTTGCCTGGTAGGCACACAAGAGAGGGCCTTTTCAGTGGCAGCCACATGATTATCGAACAACCTCCCCAGGAAGATGTACCTTGTCCCCCTCGCTCTTGACCTTTAGGAGGAAGCTGAAGATATTATTCAGGATGGTGTTCGATTAATTTTTGTTTTAAATCATTGATTTTAAATTAGTGGGGTTTTTTATTCGATGTATTTATTGTGTTTTATTGCCATTTATATTATAAGCCGCCGTGAGTTCCTATGAGGTAGAAAGGCGGCTAATGTTGTAACTGAAATAAATAAATAGAATTCAGCTCCACTATTACTCTGCCCAAAAGGTTCCTGCTCCATTGTATGATAACCCCCACTCTCCTGAAACTTGCACCTGAAACCCCTCTCGCAGAACACTTACCTTGTTCTGCTGCATTCTCCTTCCTTGGAAGTTTTTTTTCAAACCCCCATCTTCCTGTTGAAGCTAATTTTATACTGCAGTTTAACCCCTAGTTGAACTGAAGCCTAAGCTATATGCATTTTATTGGATTCTTCCTTTCCTGCTTCACTCTGTGGGGAGGGACCTGTCTTTTTCCACATGTTAAAATTTGCTGTAAACTATTATAAAACATTACAGTATTTTAAACGGTTTTCAGGCAACAGGTCATTCTGTGGCAAACATCTGACATAATATCCCAATTAATATAGCTCTATTTACATAAAGCCTTAATTATGCAAACATCATTTTGATTAACTCCTGATTCCGGTCTTGTACTTCTATGCCTCAGTTGGCTCCTCCTTTTCTCTATGTCTTCCTCCTCTTCTCTAAATATCCTGGCTGCTGCATTTAGTACTCGTGCTCTTCAAATGATATAGGTCACAGCATCCGCTCAGCAGTTTTAATTCACTGCATGTTGCAGTCACTGAATTTTTTTAATCTGTACACAACTATCATCCATTACAGAGAGGGCAATTGCAGATTAATGTGCAAGGCCATTAGCTGGTTTCTATCCAGTTCTAATTAGAGTAGCCTTTGAATTTAAAAACAAAGGCAATTTACCTCTGCATTTTGACTGCAGCGCATATAACTTCCTACGCAAGGGTGGTGTAGGAGATGGAGTGTTGGAATTTGAACCTTGGAGGACCTGTGTTCAAAACTGCTGCAATACAGAGCTTTAATAGGTTGGCTAGGAAGTCAGCATCAGTTAGCCTAGTGTACCAAAACCTACAACCCTTGAACCTATAATCCTTTGTATGCTACATGACCTCCTAGACCATGGGTTCTCAACAAGGGGGGAATTCCCCCCCCAGGGGGAATTTTAGGGTTCCAGGGGGAAAACTGGGACCACTATTCAGCAAAGTGGGATGTCCTATAGATTATGTACAAAGTGCCGTCAAGTTGCAGCCGACTTATGACGACCCCTTATGGGGTTTTCAAGGCAAGAGACTAACAGAGGTGGTTTGCCAGTGCCTTCCTCTGTATAGCAACCCTGGACTTCCTTGGTGGTCTCCCATCCAAATACTAACCAGGGCTGACCCTGCTTAGCTTCTGAGATCTGATGAGTTTGTTTTTAATTTAATCTGTGACATTCAATAAAGTTTATGACTATTTTGGGAAGGGGGGATTATATTCTGAATGATGGTGTAAGGGGGGAATGGAGCAAAAAAGGTTGAGAACCACTGCCCTAGAGGGCATACATTTGTATGCTACATGTACAATCTGATATCTTAGTAGTAATGATGTCTTTGAGCCTTAGAGCGTAATTTCACAGGAAATTGATTCTTCCTTAAGCACAACTTGCTCAAAAGATTTTCCCTCTCTCTAGCCAAAGGCAATACCTGTCAAAATGGCATGCACTTCCTGTGACTGTCATAACCTTACAATAGGATGTGGAGGTTTCTCTTCATGGTGTATAATTAGGCAAGCTTTTTGTCTCCCTCTTTTATAGGGCTGAAGTGTTGTGCTGGAAGGGCTTTAGGCAGGAGCTATACTGGGGTGGTGGAGGTGAGCAAAGACTCTAGGGAGAGACAAAATAATTTCCTAAAAATATCCTTATACCTTAATTTTTAGAAACGGCTTTTTTGTGGCTGTTAGCCATTGTTGTCCTACTCTGCTGTTCCTTCCATGCCATATGCCTGCTTTGTTTCTGCTCAAATGATCCCCAACCTCAGATGACCCTCAGCAATAACCTAGAGAACATGAGGCTGTATTGCTATATGGCCATTCAGATTTAACTGTGATGACATCACCGAGGGCAAACAAAGCCAAGTGAGGACAATGCACCCTGCATTGTCTTGTCATCATTCTGAATAGGCAAAAAAAGTCTCCTTGAAGAGGTCCATGAAAATTGCTGAAAAGAAGGTTTCTTTTCACTGCTTCTGGAAATTCTTTCTTGTAGCTCAGCCCTGCAAGTACCTTTGAACAGCATTAACCTCAGTTACCAAATTGCTCAGCAATATTACTGTAGGCACTCCATTTATTGTCCTCTGGAGCTCTTACCTTTCAGCTCCTGCTGCTATTGCTGTATTTTTCTGATTTCACAGCCATCTGGTTTGGTTTGTTCTTTGTTCTGTAGTTCATTGATGGGAAACAGCTTTAAATCTGCCCGTTGTACTGCTGGGTAGCCTTTTAATGAAACACTTTTTGTTCAATGTTAGTATTAGTCCAAATTTATGCTAATAAATGCATTATATTGTCTGCTTTTGATCTGCCATTGACATAACATTGACTTGTTTTGTTAACTGGAAAAAAGATTTGAGTTTCCTATTCAGCCCATGAAGGGAAGGGAGAAATTACGACCTGGAAGGAGGCACTGTAGATTCTTTTTACACCACATTTTGGTGCCCAGTCCTCACCAGGCATCCAGGCATTCCAGTCCCTGCCGTGTTAAGGCTCTTCCAACAGCACTAGAGCTTTCTGAGCAAAAGATGTATGCCTTTTCTTAAATTCCACTGTCCTCCACGGCGTTGCTTTCTTTGCATAATGGTAGTAGATTATTTTTCTTTGGCAAGTAGTATTCAATGTTCAGATCTTAAATGAAAAGATTTTTTTGAAAACAGGTTTAACAGATGTTAAATTGTGGAACTCCCTGCTCTAGGATGTGGTGATGGCTGCCAACTTGGAAGGCTTTAAGAGGGGAGTGGACATGTTCATGGAGGAGAGGGGGGTATTCATGGCTACTAGTAAAAATGGTTACTAGTCATGATGCATACCTATTCTCTCCAGGATCAGAGGTGCATGTCTATTATATGAGGTGCTGTGGAACACAGGCAGGATAATGCTGCTGCAGTTGTCTTGTTTGTAGGCTTCTTAGAGGCACCTGGTTGGCCACTGTGTGAACAGCCTGCTGGACTTGATGGACCTTGCTCTGATCCAGCATGGCCTTTCTTAAGTCCTTATGTTCTTATGATGTTGTGTTATAAATGGATCTCTTCTGCCAATAGGAAAATTAAAAAGACTATCAATCTTGAAGGTTGACCAGAACCGGCTTCTTCAGTTAACAGAAGCAATAGGTGATTGTGAAAGCCTTACTGAGTTAGTTCTTACCGAAAATCAGCTTCTGGTAAGTATGGTTTTAGCTCTTCAAATGGGTGGCAGTAATTAGGTTTTTGTCCCGTACAGATTCATTTCGATAACATCTTTTATTTTACTCCCTTATGAATAATATAGTGAAGAACTAGAACCCTTCTTTGTACATGCGTAAAGGAAATGTTGAATAAGGTAAAGACTGTCTAGGAAAAATATTAGCAACATGGTAGTAGTTGAACTTTAAACTGAAATCATGCATTTTTAAATTGATGTAGGTCAAATCTAACTTGTAGCAAATTCTTCAGCAAAGATCTTCTGCATATATGACAAAGCGTGATGAGACAGAACCTGCCATAATTTTGGGTAACGCTTCTGGTGGTGGGGGAGCAGGCGGAGGAAGCTGGGTTGGCTGGCAGTTCCCATCCTCATTTCCCAGCCAGTAAAAATGTTATGTAAATATTATGCAAATTAAATGACTCATCAACATTTGATTAACTAACATATGAGAGACAGAATATATATAAAAGCACTCATGGCATATTTATAACACAGGAGCTCTCTTTTCTTTGTGTGTATTATATTCCTATGCACCATTTTAAATCACTCACTGGTTATTTAGCTGCTGCTCCATCTCAGGGGCTCAACTGGCCTTGACCAGAAATTTGACTTTTTTCCCCAGTTGCCATCCTATTATTATGGAATGGCCTTACAGGATCTGTCCATTAGATTGCTTCCTTGCCTTTTGGGAAGTGAGTGAAACCTGGCGCTGTCAAAGACCGTTCTGCTGAAAATAATTACGGGACTTCATAATAAAAATGCTAGTTGGTTGAGTGTGGGATGTTGTCTAGCAATCAGGTTGCAGGTGTGGGTACAATTATTAAGATGTGTTAAGGTTTTGTTATTGTTTAATGTTTGTGAATTGTGTGTAAGTACTTGACAGACATTCATAGTTTTTTTTATTGTTACTGCTCGGTTTTGTTGGAAGAGTGAGATTTTAAATTAATTCAAATGTGTGTTTTCAGCTTGACAATTTGCCAATGTTGTACCACAAGCTGTCGGGCAGCATACAATTCACTTGCTTCCTTACCCATTGGCATGTACTGGGAAGCTTTTCTTTCCCTGTTTCGTGAAGGGTTTTCTTATCCTTAGTGTGGAAGGAAAAAGGAAATATTAGTGGGCAATATTTCCCAAATGCTTATAAAACAAAGGAAATGTGATTGGTGCTGCTATAGGTAGAAATTTACGCCTTGGTCCCCATTCTTCATTATCTTGTCTGTACAGACATAAATGGTCAAAACACTGAAAAAAGGCTTGGAATATTATTCTTTGCAACCTGTGATGAAAAATATTTATCTGCAGAAACAAAGCATGGAAACTTGTACGACAAGCAAAAGGCATGCAATTTACATAATATATGCCAAGTACAAAAACAGAATTCCAGTTTCCTAGACATAATCTTAGTTAGAATAATGTGTCTGTTGGAAGATGGCCTCTCTCAGAAAACCACTTCATCTGTGCCTGTACTATGCTTTCTTCGCAAGACAAGCTTCTTATGTTGAAAATTTGTTGGTGTTTCTTTGAATCCCAACAGACTTTGCCGAAAACCATTGGAAGGCTAAAGAAACTGAATATATTAAATGCTGACAGAAACAAACTAGTGTCTTTACCCAAAGAGGTAAGCAGTATCCATGTCCTTGATCTCACTGTTGGGAGGGGGTGGAATGGAAGGAATGGAATTTATCTGCTAGAATGATATGTGATTGTGAGACAGATTTGACTGTACTTTCCAGCAAACCTGAAATAGCAGGACCTTTGTATATGTGAGAAACTATGAAGCCAGCCTGGCAAGCTAATAGCATGTGACTAAAATAGGAGGCATTTTGATTTGCTATCAGATGTGTTGTGGCTGGCATTTGTTTGAAGGTTTATAAAAAAATAAATAGAATTTATCCATCTTGGACTTCTCAGCTATGAAAGGGACAGCTCTTGGGTTTGTCAAATTTTTTACACTTGGAAAATCCTTTGGCATTTTATCTAACTTTTTAAGTTATGAAGACAGCTGAAAGGTAGCTGCTTTACGAAGGCAGTGTTCTGGAAAGTTAACTTCAAATAACTGCTCTGTCATAATACCCTTAACTCAGACACAATTATTGGTATTCATATCATTAGCTGTTCAGCCATTTGTAGCTGGAAACTATGGTTCACCTCAAGGCCACAAATTCTCAGGTTGTGTAGGGTGATAGTAACAAATTAATAGAGGATTGCTGCCTTCTTGGGTCCATAATGCTGTATCAACATTTTGTTTTGCTTTCACAATGAAAGTATGTTGCTGACCAAAGTGACTTATCATAGGCATTAATCTGGAGTGATGGAGGCAGGTTCTACACTGCAGGGTCTGTGCGTGCTATCTGCTCTGGTAAATAATTGAACTTCAGAGCCCTTGCAGGACCTGTGCAGTGATCGCTGTGACCCTCCATGTGGTGTGCAGAAATGTGCTGAGTATCCTTTTCTTAATAGTGTTCTTTGCATATCCCCTCAGCATGCCTACCCCTTAGCTGTGGAAAATAGTAGTATCCGATTATGCTGTCTGAGTGGTGTATGTGTGAGAAAGAGGGTGAGAGAGTCCTGTGGATTGTAGCATGATTTACATAGGCCACCAGAAATTTAGCACATTTTTTTTCCTTGCAGTGGGGCCCTTTTTATTACAACAGAGATAAACATGGTAGATAGCTGTGTTGATCCATTGGGGGAAAACGTCCAACAGATTAGCAAAGTTACTCTTCTGTCAGCCCATTCTTTATGGAGAAGCTGTTCGGGTAAAGTCAAGCTACTCAGTTCTCCTCAACTCTCTGTTTCCTTGCTGAGTGAAGCCATTGGAAAAAAATGTCGGCAGACAGGCATCTGGTGGATTTTTTGTCGCCAAAGTAGCTGTTTGATTGCTAACATTTGCTTTAAGCAAAATATGAACATGTGCTATAAATAAGAAAAGCCACACATGGTGTGAAAGGCAGAACGGCAAGAAGAAATTAATATTCTGCATTCAGAAACAAAGTGTGTTCAAGGA
Organism: Euleptes europaea; assembly: GCF_029931775.1. NCBI lineage: Eukaryota > Metazoa > Chordata > Lepidosauria > Squamata > Sphaerodactylidae > Euleptes > Euleptes europaea. Next base: position 39,371,771 of record NC_079321.1, read on the forward strand.
TGGAAGTGGGGGCGTCAGCTAGTGACAGCTGTAACATTCTGCAGACTGAGTATGGGCGGCAGGAACCTTAACTGATTTTTGTCCTTGTGACCCACCACTTTCACCTAGATTATCTGCACTCTGTAGGGACTGGATGAATGCTACATTGCTGGGATCTTTTTCTTTAGCTTTGTTGCTTCCTCCTTGCATTTTGAGGGAGGAGTAGGCTTTCGGCTGTTGAACTGACCAGAGCCTCTTGCATCTACCTGGACCCAGTCATATTTATTTCCCTTTCCTGTTACCTCCTACTCTCTCCCTGCCCCTCTCCAGATAATGCTTACGATAAGTAATTGGAATGGATACTAGTCAGAACAGGTCCTGAGCGGAAGAGTAGAACTGAAACCTGAACTGCGCTTCATCTTTGAAGTCTAAAAAATGCACCAGGACCAATTAAAAGGAAGCAATTTTAGATAGGAATCCCTGTTCCATTTTGGGCAACTTTAACATTATTTTACAAAGAGAATTTTAATATAAAATCTACTTCTCAATAAATTAAACTGGAGCAATTTTATCCTCCCTCTCAACAAAGTTTTATGTAACATTGTATATAATGTTCAGAGGAGCAAAATTTACTGATATGAGGAAAAATACCTTCAATTGTAACTGGGAACAGTACAGTAACAGAAGGTTAGGCACAGAAAGAGAACAGTAGACTATGTAGAAGCAAATGTTCCTGGTCATCAGCTGTAATTCCACATTGCAAGCCTACTCATAAATCTTCTAGTTAAGAGCTGAAAGTAGTATCAGATGCGTTTATTGGTAACATTTTTGATCAGGAAGATGATTTGGGGGGGGGTGTTCTGTTCTTCCGAAGCAACAGTAAATACCAATACTAAAGATAATGTAGCAGTCACAATTCAGTTTTAAGAGAATTTATGTCTTTGGCTAATGGCCAGAGTTTGAGGTGGAGTTTGCTACAAGTGAGAGATGCCTCTTTCCATGTTTTGAATTTTCAAGACCTTGCTCCTCATTTCAGGGAGATTAGACTGTGGCCTGTGGCTTTCTCCATTAACTTCGTGTGACAGTGAAATGTATATGCTAGAATCTATAGAATACTCCAACAGTAATGGGGGTTTTCCAGAAAAAATGTGAATTGGGAAAGCTTTCCAGTTCCCTAAACAGAATATGTTCTCATTTTGCATATTTATTTGACCTTTTAGGCAAAACAAAACAAAGTATGATTAATACATTATATTCAAAAAACTCCAAAGGTTTGTGTGGAAATTATTTTATTGGACTAATTCGTCAAATTTAAAGACAATATAGCATGTACTACTTTTACATTGCTTCTGTTAAATTTAAAGACCCTGAAAACTGTTGACAAACGAACAATGCAATCCTATGCAGAATTTCTCCTGTCTGAGCGCACCGAAAAAATCTCTTCATAGGACTGCAGTGTAATTTGAACTCACCCAAAGAATTGAGCATGATATTCTGTCTGTGTGGTTGTTCACTCATTTAGGCCAACCAAATTTTAACCCTCTTCCACAGAGGTCACTGGGCAACTTTTTCACTGTCACTTCCCATAGCAGCATTTGCATTACTGGTTAGTTCCATATCAGATTGATGATTACAAAATCAATTCCACCATGTGAGAAGATACGTGTAAATAAGCATTTTAGCTTTGGATAGACAGGTCAACTCAAATCTCGCCAAATTAATTTATAACTTTGTTTTTTTATTTGGATTACTGTGCGTTTAGACCCTCCCAGTATACAAATCAGTAAAACATATATGTAAACTCTCTCACAGTTTTTAGTGAAGTGTAGCTGAAAAACATTCATTACAACTTTGAAACTGCTAAGCTTTCCTGATATTGTATCGCCAATAGCACCTATTCATTGATGTTTTTATAAAACAATATTTAGAAATGGTAAATGTCCCATGGAAAAATTACACAGGAAATTTTTTTCTGCCTTACACCTCTATAGCCCAGTACATGATAGGGTGACAGTTGGAAGTAAATATAATAAGCATTTATATAGCATTTTCAAAGTGCTTGACAGCAGCTTGCGTTTGTACTCCTTGAAACAACTCTGTAATTTACATCACTGCGACGGTTGGGTCCCACAATGCAGTGTGAGAGGTTTGCCTAAAACCACCTAGTTCATGGGCAGAGATGAGTTTTAAGCTAGAGATTTCCCAATCTGTGGTTTGTCTTGTCCATTATGCCTTACAAAGTCAGTCTGAATGCAGAAGTAATATAACCGCTTGTTCAGCCAAATACTTGCTGTGTTGGGAGAAGACAGGGAAGTTTCTGGGGTTTGTCTTCCTTGGGGTAAGTTTCAAATAACTTGCATTCTCGTTCCCAAACTGCATGAGAGAGCACAGTGTTTTGTACTGTCTGGCCTGGCAAAAAAGCTTGGGATTTTAGCTGCCCTTTCTCTCTCCTTCCTTGCTCATCTTGACCCTGTAATTAAGTACAAGTGCTGCTGTAATTGCCCTCCCCCCCAAAAAAAAAACCTTGGAGTGGTTTTGCCACATCTCTGGAGCGAAGAAGCAAACAACAGTGCATTGCAGAACAGGAAGGCTGCAGTACAGGCCTTCATGCAGGTACCTTAGCTTACCTTCTGTTCCTGCCCTGGAGTACTGCGTAACCCTGCTTGTCACCAGCATTCTTTCTGTACATTAGCAATGCAGGAGCTAAACTGAATGCTAGTTTGAACTGCTGGGGAGCTGGAACATTTGGTTCACTATGTGGACTTCAGATATTGGCCAGTCCCCTCCCCCCTTTTAAGTTCATTGTGTCATAAATGGTTGGCACAAAGCTTGAGATCCCATCTGCTGGTGAAAAGTGTACACTGTGTTAGGTGTTACATAAACCAGCTATTCAGGCCGCATTGCAGCTAATCATAGTAATCAGTGCTACCTACAGAAATATGACAAAGTGTAATAATGAGAACCTCTACTGTAAAGTGTTAGGTACCCTGGCAGAATTCTGACAGGTGAGTTCAAAGGAAGTGGGTTTCGGTTGCTTTAATAGCAAAGAAGTTTGACATACAGGAATTAGTGGGTGGATTTTAGCAGGCACTGTGTAGTCAGTTTCCTTCAATCCAACCTATTTTGAACCTTGGCAGAAACTAAGAGCATTCATGCTGTTGAACTTTTGGCATGGGACCAAATAGGAAATTTCTAATGATATGAAATACCCAGGGATATGAAAGCTTTAGCATTAGATCTCTGATTCTATTTTATTGCTTTATTGTTGCAAGTTCAGAGTGATAACATCTACGAGTTCTTAGATTGCTACCTGTTTCTTTGGTCCATCTTTCACCAATGAGTATTTTATCAAAGGGGAAAAATATGTTTTTCCATTCAGGGTTTGGCAGTAAACCTGCATTCTGGCTTTACAGGTGAAAATGATGGTCTTATTTCTCGGTAGGCAAAAGCTGGTAGGAAAAGTGGCAGGAAGAAGTAACATGCTACAATTGAGAACCCTTGAACAAAACCCCTTCTCCCAAATTAGGGGCAATAGAAACACAATGAGGGATACTAACTGATCAGACTTCCAGTTGAGTAAGCCTTGGTAAGCCTTGGTATCCAATGAACTGTGTTGCTTAATATATTGTGCTTACATATTCAAATGAAACAATAGATTTCAATTTAAAAAAAAGACTAATATCTGTCTGTTACAGACAAAAAGTGAGATATAGTATTTCACCAAACACTGCATATGAGTGGTTGCTTGTAAGGTTCCCAAGGCGACTGGAACAGTGGTTGATCTTCTGCTGTTGGGAGAGTATTCCTGGTGTAAAGAACCTCTCCTGTTAGCAAAAGTTGCTTCTGGAGAAAATCTCTACTGTATCAGAACAGAGTAACCATAAATACTGTTAAAAAACCAGCAGTGTAAAACAGCTTGGATTGAATCAATGTGCAGAGAACCATTACACGAGCCATCACCGTTAAGGCACATTAAGAGCCTGGAAAAGTAAAAATGTCTTCACATGGCATCTCAAACTCAGGTAGGCAACAGTAAATGAATACTGGGTTTATTCTTTTACTGGTCTTTAACCGTAATAAATCATTCATTCAAATTGGGTGGAATTCTATATTCAGGATGCCACAATGGAAAAGGCCCTATTTTGAGTAGCCACCCACATCACTTTGAAAATGGGTGAGCCAAAAGCAGAGTCAATTATAATAGTCTAAACTCCTGGACAGTCATACCTGTAGGGCCGTCCTGAAGATACTCTGGTCTCAGTCTATTGAGATCTTTGAGGCTAAAAGCCAGCAAGATGAATTGTACCTATAAAAAATTTTCAGATGTGCAACCTGAACACATATATAAAAACAATGACTTCTTAAATGGAATGGGTCTACTGTTGGGAGACTGTATGCAACAAGTTTTGCTGTTCCTATTAATGAAATCACCGTTCACCACCAGCGTAGTGTAATGGTCAGTGTGTTAGACTAGGATCTGGGAGATTCAGGTTTGAATCCCAACTCTGCCATGGAAGCTCGCTGGATGACCTTTGGCCCAATCACCCACTCTCAGCCCAGTGTACCTCACAGGGTTGTTGTGAAAATAAAATGTAGACGGGGAGAATGCTGTAAGCCCCTTTGCGTCACCATTGGAGAGAAAAGTGGAGTATATATGAAATAAATAAAATACATCGAACATTTAGTACATTTATATTCTGCTTCTTTAGAGACCCACTTGAGGAATTGGCTATTATGGCTAGTGGAACATTGTCAAAAATGTGAATAGAGTGACTTTGACATGGTGAAAAACAAAGGAAGTATGGCACACAAGTTGCAGGATTTTTAATACACACTATTTGTATTTGTTGTTGCTTTTTCTGTCCTGTCATTAGTCCCTGAGCTCTGTTTTTGCAGTTTTTTACAAGCATGGAATAGATCTTAAATCCTGGAGGCAAAACTATTGTTTTTAATAATTGTTCTCTGTTAATTGTTTTATGGAGGCACATGTATTTGCAGTCTTTCTTTACCGCCATTGTCTGTGGCTGTTTCCTCTGTACAAAAGTAAAATGTTCTGAAGGGATTTTTTTTTATCAACCACTATTTTAATTTTAATTGTGGTATAACTTAACATGCAAAACTGTTTTGTCTTTTCCCCTCTGAGCTTTGAGAGTTTTTTGGGTTCACACTTTAAAAAATAAAATTAAAAAAACTTTAGTGCATCTTACTTCCAGGCATGATTTTTAGTGTAACATAATTATCTGCAATTTATCCCTGAGAATATCTGTAAGTAATGTTCAGAACTGAAGTGTATAGTTCTTAATCTAGACCACAATCCTGTCAGAACTGTTAATAAGTTATAAACCGTCAGCTTTCCACATTAACCTTATAAATTAGGCAGAGCATCATAGGTCTGTATCATTCAACATGAGTCACCATTGTTTTACTGCTGACCACCAGAACTGGTGTACTCGCAGTGTGCCATAAGGATCTAGCCCTTAAGAATGTGGTACATTCATGGGCAATTTAGAAAAGGCAATAAAATGCAAATCTGGCATGGGGAATACATAGACAACTTTCTTGTAAGAAAGTTTTTTTAAAAGAAAAGAAATATAAAGGCATGTCCTAATTATCTGTTTGTGTTCTTGCAAAAAGCACATAGTAAGATGGCAAACGGTAGCTTACCACATGGGTAGTACTTTGTAATTTACTGCGGGAACTCAGAAATAGGGGCAATGGGTTGTTTTTATTATCTGGCCTCATAGTGAGGTCCACTTCTTACCATGGACTTACTACCCCACAGTTGGACACACCACTGCAACCAATACAAACTCTCTCTATATTAGGCTCCAGAGGTGACTAGCTTCATATGTGGTGAGTGTACAGGAGGTCATCATGTGCTAAACAGAGGCCAGTTTACCAGTCACTGTCCAGTATAAAATTTCTGAAGCCCTTCTCTGTGCTAATCTTCAGCTGAGTAAATTGAATGGACGCACTGAGTTTGCAAGTCGAAAAATATCTGTTTCGTCATGGGTATTTTTTGTGTGTGCGTGGTACTGTCCGGTCCATATAAATAGTGAATGTTGAAATCAAACAACTGTCTCTTCTGTTTTTCTTAATTGTTAGCTGCTTGGAAAATTGAGTCAGGTAAACTCTTGTAAACTCTTGTAAGTATTGTTCCAGTCCACAGTTGCACCAGTCTCTTTCATCCAACTGCTTTCAATGCATGATTCAAACTGGCTGGCTCCACCGCTGCACTTCCATTGTCCCTTCCCCCTGAAGTCTGGGAGTTTCCAGCTTTAAATGGGTGGGATGCTCTCAAGAAGGCTGCATGGCCAAAACTCATTCCGCTTATGTCCCCAAGACAGAATTGTTCAAAGCAAATACTGCTTGTATACAACAGGGCATCGTTTGCCAGCTCATCTAACATTCACTAACCAGACTAATTGTTCTCAGTTTTTTTTTCATTTTAGAGAGTCACCAATTAAACAGACAATGGATACTTTTGTTATAGCACCTCACATCCTGTGACATTGTCAGAGCACTTACAGAAATTTTAGTGCACGGTTGCTTGCCACTGGGAAGGGCTGGTACCTTAAAATATAATATGTAATCATCTTGATCATTCTTTCAGTACTAATCAGTCCCTTGCATGAATATAAGAAGGAAAGCATTTGCTATAGAAGTAAATAAGAGCTGGAATATTTGTTGGCAAAAGTTGCAAATATGAAAATGTGGTGAAAGAGATACTATTTGGGGTGAAAAGAATTTCTTTTTATAAAGTAAAAATATATATATGAAAACTAGTTTCAACCAAAATTGAATTGGCTCCTGTAGCTAGCATTTAATGAACCATTTGAAGCTGTAATTGTAGAGCCTGAACCTCGGCTTGGCGTGGCTTTCATGTGGCTTATTGATTAAAGGATTGTGTACTCCTTGAAATAATGTGTTCCCCTTTCCAACTGGTGATTGGCATTGGTGATAACTACAGTGGAAATGTTGGTTTGAGTTTTGGGGGATAGGAATTTAATGATGGAAGTGTTATGTGTGTGATACACATACCGGTACATATCTTGTGAAGGCTGGACTTATTGAAGTCCTTTATCAAATAATGCTAACCATCTGGAATTGTCTTCAAAGGCATAGAATCTGATTAGTTAGGGATGTGCACGTCAAGAATTTTTGGATTAATTGTGGATCCAGATTTTGGATAGAGCTTGCTTTTTGTTACCCTGAATTTTCAGGATCCTCCTTGCTGTTCTGGGATTTTTTTCAGGTATTTTTGAGGGGGGGGGTTTTCCTGAAAATTCGGGATTGTTTTAGCAATTGTCTCCCATCCCCCCATCCCCCAGAGGCAGCAGGAGCAAAGAGGGAAGTCGAGAGAAGAAGCTGGTCTTGCTGAACAGTCAGAGTCTTCTGTCCCTTCAAATTTTAAAGAGCCTTTATTTCCTATGAAACTGGCCTCCGATTTTGGCTTTATCTCTTCCCCCTTGGCTCCTGGTGTCTGAAACACTCCCAGAATTCCAGGAAAGAAATATTCATTACTCCTGGAATTCATGAGTGGTTGGGGTCTTTTTGGATATCCCCAAGCTGACCTGAAACAGCTAACTTCTGGTTTATTTTCAACTCGGAAATATCTGAGTGCACACCCTTAGTGTTAAGTTCAATATGCCCTGTTTAACATAGCTAAAACATTAAGTGAATGTCTACAATAGAAACTGATATAAGGGAGAAAAGATGAAGCAGGATACTCAGTATATTAACTTAAAAATATGTATGCCTCAATATTGTATGTGTTTACTCAGAATAAAGGTTTAATTTCAGTAGAACCTAGCATCTAACAGTGCAATCCTAAGGGTGGGGGGCAAAAGGGCTTGTCTCCAGCACTGGCATAAATGCCACTTGTGCCATCAAAATGGGCACTTACACTGGTGCCGGGGAGCGGTACGGAAGCACAATGCATGGGCACTGGTTCAGCCATGGCAGCAGCGCACCTTTGGCGTAGGAGCTCGCGCTGGTGTCAAAGGGGGCATTCCCAGGGGCAGGAGTGACATTAGTCGGCTCCCTGGGTCCTTTCACCCTGGGAACACCTGCTTTTGCTGGCGTGAACTTATGCCAGCAAAAATGGTGGCGCAGCCAATGGAACTGCATACAGCAATTTCACAGTCATTGTGGGTGCTTTCCTGTTTGACTTGGTGGCCATGGCACAGCAAGCCACTCAGGAGGTGGCACGGCTGCACCATCCCCGGCTGGGGTGCAACTACCCCCCCCCTTAGGATTGCACTGTAAGTGCTTAGGGTCATTGTGTTAGGGATTGCCTTCTTTACAATTTATAGTGCAGGTATATATCTTTCCTTGACTTGTTGATTTAAATGAAGCTCATGTAATCAGCAGTATTTTTTGAGTAAATAAATGGCAATGGTCTTTATATATGTATGTCACGGTTGGATCTGAAGGGCTGACTTCCCACCAGTGAAACCAAGCTTTCCTGCTTCCCCTCTCCTACTGGCATTTACTAAACGTCCCAAAATGTATCTTCTGGGGGTCAAGGGACCCTTGGGAGCCATGTGGGAGTCCCAAAGTCAGGACCTGCAGTGGAAGATGGGAATTGGTCAGCGGGATGGTAAAAGGTCTTTGCATTCAACCCACTGTATGCATGTATATATAATTAAGGTATTGTTTGTAAGGGCAGTGTAAGCAGTAGTCTCAGTACTTACCATGTAGGGAACTTTCAGGTGTTTGACTAGTACAATTAGTTGCTAGTTAGTTACCTGCAGTGCATGTATATTGAACTAACGAGGCAAGTGCTTTTAACTGACACGGAATCTGAAGTGGGTAGGTTTGTTCATTCAGTTTCAAAGCTGCACCCGCTTTACATGAAGGCATTCCTGAGCACTTCATTAACCATAATGTGTGGGAAGAAGAAATGAGTTTGGGTAGCCTAATTAAAGGAAGTAGTGGCACTGTCGGACCAACCATTGAGAAATATAATGTAATTTTTCTTTGTGCTAAACTGACAAGTTCTGATTCTCTATACTAACCAAACAAGGAAATATTTTAAAAAACCATCTTAAATAAGATGCATGTTATACAGGAACAGCTGAAAAGACATTAGAACTGGAATCACAAGCCTGCCCCTTAGTGGAAACAATTACTGACTGCGAAAGTAAATGTATTCTAGCTTCTTCTCGGGTGACTTTGTATTAATGGTATTCATACCCTTTACATGCATGCCTCATTAAAACTATGCTGGTGCAGCAATAAGTCTCCTTCCTCTTCATAAAACAGATTGGTGGGTGTTGCAGTCTAAATGTGTTTTCAGTACGGGACAACCGGTTATCTAGGATTCCTTCTGAGATATCACAAGCCACAGAACTTCATGTCCTGGATGTAGCTGGAAACAGGTAAGATCTCATTTCTACCAACCCTCCCCCAAAGAAAAACACTGATCTGATCCAATGTGATTACAGTAGTTAAATTTTTTAGAAGGGATATATCTGGCAATTTAATTTTAAGTAAGATTCATCTAATGCACTTGGGTACAGATCTATACAGTGGTTTCAGATCTCTAACGATTCGGTTTAGAACATGGATTCCTACCCAGGAATTTTAAAGCCAAAACCTCTTAGCATTCTTGAAGGAGAAAAAGAAACACTGAAAGGGTTACCTGCAGTCCAGCAAATTCCCCTTTTCTCCCTTAGAAAAAGCTCTGAAAGAAATGCAGAGCTTAGCTTTGCCATTTTAAAGGCAGAATTTAGCTGTGTCCCCTGTCCAGATTGTTCGGCTGTGGGCTGAACATTTATGTGGATGCTCGACTTTACCATTTACCCTTTGAGCTCGAGCAAAGGGGAAAGCCATGGAAACCACGTTCATCCAATCGTACCTCAAGCTTGGACTTAGCGTGTAGTTTGGAAGCACCCCCAAAATTGTTGCAGTTGGGAAGAGAATGTAGGGCAAAACCTGTACGTGAAAGGCACCATTATACTCCCCAATTGCTGCATTAACATAAGAGCAGTGACGTGATCCAAGTCTTCATCTCATTGAGAGAGCATATAATACCAGTAATCTGGCTTGCATTGTTTTTCCTCTCCCCCTATAATTTGCAAGAATGCCAAAAGCCTCCATAAGATGCATCCCCCCCCGAAATCCAGTTTTTGCGTTTTTCATGGTTTATTCTGTTTTTATTGCATTTTGTAACTTCATATTGTACTCTTGCTACAGTGTTCGTTGTATGTCTTATTTTATCACTGTTACACTGGTAAATTTTGTAATCCTCCTTGAGTCTCAATAAAGTAAGTAAAGTAAGTAAATAAATACGCACCTGAGGAAGACCTGAACTTTTCATCCTAAGAGATGTGATTTCTGCCCTAAACGCAGCACCTGTATAAGCTCCACTGTGTAACCTGCCCCAGTGTGTGTCTCTTTTGCATGTTCCTGTGCATCATAAGCTAGTGTAGTCAGGATGAGCTGTCCTTTAAAGAAACTGTGCAGCCTGCATAGGATTACCCTGTAAGTTCTACGCTGAATGCTATATATAAACCATTGGAGAGAACAGTCCCAAACCTGTACATCTTCAGACAAAGGCCAGTGGGGGTGGGGAGAGACTACAGCAAAAAGAAAAGAGAATATGACTTATGCTTGTTTTGTTCTCCATAGCAATGTAATGAATTTTTTTTAATTCCTTTCCTTTGTTTTTTAGGTTGCAGCATCTTCCCATGTCGCTAACTAGCTTGAAGCTGAAGGCCTTGTGGCTGTCAGATAACCAATCCCAGCCTTTGCTTACATTCCAGACAGACACAGACCCTGAAATGGGAGAAAAGATCTTAACATGTGTTTTACTTCCTCAACTGCCTTCTGAGCCTGGTAAATATAGTTTGGAGATCAGATCCACATCAAGACACGGTTAAAAAACACCTCCCCCAACCAAAGGAACTGGCCACATTTGCTTGGAGCTGTACAACATATTTCAGTCTTGCCAACTGCTAATAGAGTTTTAGAAATTAGATTTTTAGGAATTATTTATAAATATATACAGAATGCAGATCTCTTTGAGTAATGCATGTCCAATATACATAAACACATTTCTAATATTTATTCAGCAAGATACATGGGCTGTAAACAAAGAGTATCTTGATCCATGATTCAGTGAAACAAGCAGAGTATAAATATTCAACCTGTTAACTATTAGCCATGCGTTCTACTTGACTTGCCATATTAAATGCAGAAAAAATATATTAACATGTCATAAAGATGTCTCATAGCTATTCCTGCTATTTTAATAAATAATAATGACTTATAATATTGCTTTTAAAATCCCTCAGGATATAAATACCATGAAGAGAATTGCTCAGGGTAACTCAAATAAAATATAATTAGCAGTTTCTCCCATACCCTTATCATCCTAGAACATAATCCAACATTGCATAAAGCTATTTGAACTATCGAGTCTCTGAATGTTTTTTGATACAATAATTTAATAAGAAATATACTTTCCCAAACAGAATTTAACCAGTCTTTTGGAGCTGGACAGTCTGTTTTTTCCCAATTAGCAGCAAGGATTATTTTAGCAACTGGAAGAAGGGTTAACACAAGTTCTCAATCTGACAGAGTGACATAATATATCTTTAACATAACTCAGTAATATAACCTTTGGATCATTAAGTAATCTGATAACATATTTATAAAGTGAATTCCAAAATTCCCCAAATCATGTGTCCTTGTGCAGCACCAAAATGTATGACGAGAATCAGCACCAGATGATACATATCTCCAACAATAATCTTGTGCATTTACATGCATAATAGCCAGCCTACGTGGGGTAAAATGCCACTGAAACAGAGCACTTTAGAAAATTGTCTTTTAACCTTGTGGATATGTCGATACAAAGCAATATTCAGTAACTATTTCCATTCTTCTGGTCTAATATTTATCTGTATATAATTATTCCATTTATTATTATAGATGAAAGATACTTCTGTATTTTCAAGCAAAAAACCAGATATTTTCAGTAGATCCTCTGGATGTAATCTCTGTACTGATTAACCTCTTGAACACAGTTTTAGATCTTAAGCAACTGTATTTTCCCCCTAGAATATTAAGCAGGTGTCTAATTTGAAAAAAATTAAATGGGGAGGGGGTCTATTACCCAATTTAAACCTGCTCATTACTAACTAGAGTAAAGGGAGGGTAAATTATTAAAGGTGTCCAGATATATTCCATCATACCTTAACCTTGAACCGGGATTTATTGCTATTGCTCATTATAAAAAACAGATGTCAATGGAGAGAGTGTAGAGCTCAATAATTTTTTTTACCTTATATCATTCAAGAAGTACTGCTATTAAAATAGGATTATACCAGACGCAAATTCCTTTTCTGAAACCAAATCTTTCAGCCGATAATTATCTGGAGAAATGATTCTAAAATGGATATTTCTGTGTCTATTAAAATGCATTCCTTGAGATCAGATAATCTAATAGCTCTATAATATAATTTCAAAATTGGTAGACCAAAGTCTCGTTTACTAGAGTGCATGAGCACTTTGGAAGAAATTCTACGAGGTTTATCTAACCAGGCAAAATCTCTTATTAACTTTTCCCAGAGTGAAAAAATATCGAGTTAGTTTCAGTGGTATATTAATGAATAGGGAAAGGATTTTGGAAAGAATATTGATTTTGACACTTACAATCCTACCCATCCAGGATAAAGGAAACGTTCTCCAAAAGCTTAGTTCCTGTTTGATTTTAAGAAAATGTTTATGATGATTAAACTTCCCTAAATATATTTTGTTGAATCTAGACCTCAGGATATTTTACAGGTTGATTCTTTCATGGAATGAGAGATGCTACTTTTATGAGCATCAGACATATTAACATCTAACCATTTTGATTTATTGAAATTAACTTTATATCCTGAATGCTTATAATGGATAGAGATTAAATCCCTCACTTTGATAAGATTCCATTGGCCTAGTTGAATTAAGAGCGGTATTATCTGCATGTAAACGTAAATAAGACACACCCCATTCCTGAGGATTGGGCTGAAAGTGGAGTGGAGGCGGTGTGACCCCGCTGCCTCCACTCCAGTTATGCTTGCAACGGGGGCAGTTCTGTCAGCGCCTGGGCGCTGCGGAGCAACATGGTGCTTCTCCAGCTCCGCAGCCTCTCCAGGACCTAAATCCTGGAAGAGAAATGTGGCGGCATCATGGGGGGGGGTCGTTCCCAGGGGTGGAGCTGACTGGAGTCAGCTTCCTAAGCCCCTCCAGCCCAGGAATGCCCCATTTTTGCTTTTTCATTTTTTAAGGGGTTTTTAAAGCCTTGCAGCGGCTGGGAAACCTCTTTGGAGACTCTGCGGCAGCGCCTTGGCCATGCCATTCCCGACCGCTGCAAGGCTCAGGAATGAGCTGTTATTTTCCAACGGATATTCTACATATTTTTGATTATTTAAAATTACTATTGCCAGAGGCTCTTTTGTTAGAACAAAGACAAATGGTGAGAATGGACATCCATGTTGCATTCCTGTATAAAGAAAGAGAATGTTCTTATAGAAAGAGAGCGAATGTATCTGAAATGTCTCCATTAATGAGTACTCTAGCAAATGAATGCTTGTTTATAAGTGAATTAGAACATTAGAATTCTTATAGCCTTTATTAGGGCCTGTATCTACTAAAAAGGCAGTAATTTGTCCTTTAACCATATAGTTATCAGCAATTTCAAAAAACAATTGTCCAAAATTGATAATACTTAATTTAATAGCCCAGTGAAGATTCTATTAACTTAATTAACTTGGTGCTAAAT